>NC_138771.1:344575460-344787960 GCF_965119305.1 Pelophylax lessonae
ATGCGCTGAAACGCATGAAATGTCAAACTAGTAAAAACTGTATACAATGCAGAACATTGATGGTAGTAAATCACATAATTGTATACATCATAAAAGTACAGTACATCTTTGTCTCAGAAATGACCATAATTACATATTATCATAATAAATTAGTATAATGCATCTTGAGCTGACGCGTTTTGCGAGCTGTGTACTCGCTTCTTCAAGAGTAAATGCACCAGAAATATGTGTAAAAAGAAAAAAAACAAATATTGGAGTGACAACTGCAAAGAAATGAAGAAAATGAGTAAAATTCTGTACTCACCTCATTTAAAGTCCCCCGGGCCAATTTCCCCTTTTCTATATAATTATACAAACAATAGTACACTGTCCCTCTTAGGTCCTTTCACACTTGTGCGACTTGTCCTGCGATTTGGGACTGCAAAGTCGTATTCCATGATTTTCAATGAGTACCATTCATATCTGTGTGACTCCAAGTTGCAACCATTTCAAAGTAGTCCCTGCACTACTTTAGTCCAACTTTGATGCAAAGGTTATAAAGTGCAATAATAGTCCATGATATGTAATACGGTGAAACAAGGTGCTCGATGTGCAGTCAATTTCCAAAAGTGCAGAGTGTTCAAAGGTGCTCCTTAACCACTTCAGGACCGGAAGGATTTGCCGCCTTAATGGCCAGGCCATTTTATGTGATTCGGCACTGCATTACTTTAACAGACAATTGCACAGTCTTGTGACGCTGTACCCAAATAAAATTGACGTCCTTTTTTTACCACAAATAGAGCTTTCTTTTGGAGGTATTTGATCCCCTGTGTGATTTTTATTGTTTGCGCTATATACAAAAAAAGAGCGAAAATTCTAAAACAAACAAAAAAAAAAAAAACAATATTTTTCACATTCTGCTGTATAACATTCCCAAAATTTTTTTTAAAAATAATTATTTTTCACCCTTTTAGGCCAATTTGTACTCTGCTACATAGTGTTGGTAAAAAAAATCCCAATAAGTGTATATTAATTGGTTTGCGCAAAGGTTATCGCATCTACAAACTAGATTTATGTCATTTTTATTTATTTATTTTTTACTAGTAATGGTGGCGATCTGCAATTTTTAGCAGGACTGGGACGTTGCGGCAGACAGATCAGACCCCTAACTGACATTTTGGACACTTTTGGGGGGACCAGTGACATTACTACAGTAATCAGTGCTAAAAATATGCACTGTTACTGTAATAATGACACTGGCAGGGAAGGGGTTAATACTGGGGGTGATCAAAGGGTTAAGTGTGAGCCTAAGGGAGTGTTTTATAACTGTATTGGGGAGGGACTTGCAAAATGAACACAGAGACCTGTGATGCTATAGAGAAGGATTATAGGCGCTCTGTGATCATTCCAGAGAGAACAACGGTCAGCTGTGTTTACAACAGCTGCCCATCCTTCTCTCTCAGCGAGGAGCAATCACAGGTGCCCAGTGGCAATCGGTGCCGCACTTCCCGTGGATCGGCATCCCCGCTCCCTAGTGGAGGCGGTGCCGTGCCTCCGGTGGTGCGCGCTCGCCGCCTGGACCGCTCTCGCTCCCGCCGTACAGGTACAGTCTTTCGTGCAGCCAAGACAGCCTGCTACAGGTTGTATACAGCGGGCGGTCGGCAAGCGGTTAAAGACAAATTGGTTGCTTACCCCACAGACTGGATTCCGAATTACAGGGATCACATAAGCCTGTATTTCATCCAGCACTGCGTATCACCAATATCAGTGGATATCCCCAATCACAAACTTCGTGTTGATCCAAAGGCTAAGAAAGGCTTTCAATCTCCTCTCAAATGCTCATCAGTGATAACCATACAAAGCAAGCAGGGAGAATCTCATAGTGTAATACAGCAAACTTTTATTAAAAAACATTCTTGTTCACTTACATTAAAGTAAATTAAGGCAAGCTTCAAATAAGTGTTATGGCAGCAGTGTCTCAAACTCCAACAGCACTTGGTGACGTCACACACACTCTCCTCCTGACATGTTTCCCCAAAAATGGCATCCTCTGGGACTGGAGGGCTTGGAAACGCAGTCCGGATGCGTCCCGGATGCAATTTTGCAGGCGTGTTTTTGATGCATTCCGGTGATTATTAAAGCATTTCAGTGCATTCCCCCCCCTCTTTTAAATACCTTAAATAAGGACATGTGTGTTCCAGTGCGTTTTTGGTGCATTTAAGTGCATTCCGGCGCGTTTTTATGCGTTTTACCACGTTCCAGTACAGAAAAAATGCAGTATGCTCTACTTTTCTTTCTGGAACTGGAACGCCCTGCAACTGACCGCACTGGTGTGAACTAGGCCACTGAATAACATATAACCTACTTTCCATGCGTTTTTGATGCAGAAAAAAATGCAATGGACCACATGTGGTGTGAACTGGCCCTAAACAAAAAAAGACCCCCAATTCTGAAAAAAACAAAGCATTTTTTGCTTTCTGCTATATGGGCTAGATCACACCATAGAAACAGTCTGGATGCACTCCGGTGCGGTTTTGATGCGTTTTTGGTGCACTCCAGTGCATTTTTACCCCCTCATTTTTCCTTACCTTAAATAAGGACATGTGTGTTCCAGTGCGTTTTTGGTGCGTTTAAGTGCATTCCGTTTTTTTATGCGTTTTACCGTGTTCCAGTACAGTCCAGTGCAGAAAAAATGCAACATGCTCTACTTTTCTTTCTGGAACTGACCACACTGGTGTGAACTAAGCCATTGAATACCATATAACCTGCTTTCCAATGCGTTTTTGATGCAGAAAAAAAAGCACTGGACTGCATGTGGTGTGCACAGTTCACACCATAGAAACGCAGTTGCGTTTCCGGTCTGTTTTTGATGCGTTTTTTGGCACATTCTGGTGCATTTCCCCCCTCTTTTTTCCTTACCTTATATAAACACATGTGTGTTCCAGTGCATTTAGGTGCGTTCCGATGCGTTTTTTTTATGCATTTTACCACGTTCCAGTACAGTTCAGTGCAGAAAAGATGCAGCACGTTCTACTTTTTTTTCTGGAACTGGAACTGATGGAACTGGTGTGAAATAAGCTATTGAAAACCATATAAACTACTTTCCATGCATTTTTGATGCAGAAAAAAACACACTGAACCGCATGTGCTGTGAACTGGCCCTAAACAAAAAAAGACCGACAATTCTGAAAAAAAGAAAAACAATATAAGGGCCAGTTCACACCATAGAAACACAGTCCGGCTGCGTTCCAGGGCATTTATGATGCCTTCTTGGTGCTTTCTGGTGTATTTCCCCCCCCCCCCCCCTCTTTTTTCCTTACCTTAAATAAGGGCAGGTGTGTTTCAGTGCGTTCTGGTGCATTTTTAACGCATTTTACAGTGTTCCAGTACAGATCGGTGCAGAAAAAATGCAGCATGATCTACTTTTTTTTTTTCTAGAACTGGAACGTACTGGAACTGACTACACTGGTGTGAACTATGCCATTGAAAACCATACAACCTACTATCCATGCGTTTTTGATGCAGAAAAAAAAAAAGCACTGGACTGCATGTGGTGTGAACTGGCCCTAAAACATATCGAATAAAATATGTTTATACTCTGCGACGGAGTAGATCAAGCGGCCTCTTGCTGGTAAGCATCGGTGCCAGTGACGTGCAGCCATGGCATCCACCTGTCCCATGTCTTCTCCTCCGTGTTTTTCATGGTGGCAGTCAACTCTTCCAAACAGTGGATCACATTAATTTTATATATATATATATATATATATATATATATATATATATATATATATTTATATATATATATGTAAAGTACAGTAAAACTGCAGGAAAGGGCACTGGGGGGCAAACTAATGTCAATTTATTTTATTTTGTAATGTATCAGTGTGTTTGGTGTGTATAACTTTTTGAATTGCCGCCGGTTCCTCCCCCCCTGCGAGCGTCACGTCGCAGGAGACAGAAGCCAGGGCTCACAAGCATCGGGCGGAAGATCCGGCTGCCGCACACTGCCTGGATCCTGGGGATAAGTTAAGTAACCCCTCTTTCAGGATCCAGTGATGCTCCTGGCGGTACCCCGAGTGTGGCTCGGGGTTACCGCTAATTGCACTGAAATTTAACCCCGAGCCACGCTCGGGAATACCGCTAAGGAGGTTAACAACAATTGAGCCATCAGCTGTCAATGGGTTTCCGCGCTGATAGCTGAATAAAAAATAAGTGCCGGTAAAAAAAAAAGGAAAAAACTTCATGGGGTCCCCCCAAAATCTATACCAGACCCTTATGCGAGCATGCAGCCTGGCAAGTCAGGAAAGGGGAGGGGAAGAGCGAGCACTCCCTCCTGACAAGGGCCTCTTCCCGAGAACCCTGGACTACGGTTGTCGGGGTCTGTGGGCTGGGGGCTTATCGGAATCTTGAAGCCCTCTTTAACAAGGGGGCCCCCAGATGCCACCCCCCTCCCCCCATGTGATTGTACCCCTACCCATTCACCAAAAAAGTGTTAAACAGTAATAACCACAATAAACAGTTTTTGACAAATGATGAATAAAAATCCACTGTCAATCACGACGCCCACCGGAGCAAAAAAAAAAAGTTGTCAGAAGAGGACGGTCCCACCGGGTGCTGGGTGGCCCCGCCCCTTGCCTATATGAGAACTGTCAAACTGCACAGCGGGCAGGCAGCGGGAGGCCTCCTAGGAGGCAACAGAGCTTTTAAATATTTTTATTTTTGGGCCCGAAAAGGCATCTTGGTTGACAATGGATTTACATTGAAGAACACTATTTATTTGTTTCTTCGCATTGGAGGGGGGGGGGGGGGTATTTTTCAATTGCTGAGTTATGGCAATTGTAACCACGAGTCATTTTAAATGGGATTTGACTCATTTTTTTTCTTTAGATTATTTTTGCTGTAGCATGTTTTATGGGGCCACTTTAGAGGCATATTAAGGGCACCTTCAAAATTGACACTTTTGATTTTTCCTGTTTCGGCTCCCATAGACTTCAATGAGTATATTGGTGTGAGGTGGAAGAGGCGGGTGGTAGTGGCCTCTTCCACCTCACCCTAGGGGGGCCTAGGTCAACCTTTGCATGGGGGCCCGCAAGCTTAAAGCTATGCCTCTGCTTGCACATGATTGGATGATCGAACTCAGCAGAACTTCCCTTCATCTGTATACTTACCTTGTTTAACTTAACTCTAACTCCCCTGCGTAAAGGAGTGCTCAAAAATGGCTGTGAATTCCAGGAGTGGTGATGTCACCCATAAGCTCCCATGGTCCTTTATCAGTGCTCCCTATTCTCCCCTGCAGCAGCCACTCACTGGTACAGGGAAGCCAGAGCTGCAGGATCATGTGACTGAACTAGAGGTGATGAAAAAGAATATGCAGAGTTTGCAGGATAGGTGAGAGGAATTTTTTTATTCACAAATTGGCCCTTAGGTTATCATCACATGCAATCATTTATGCAAATAGGTAATGGGACATCAATATTATATTCAATAAACATTAGAGAATTGAACCCTCGGTTATATAGCACATACTATCTTTAGCTCATTTTTTCAGCATTTTAGTTTTAATACATTCATTATCAGATTATTATTTGTACTCTTCCCCTGCTCCTCCTTAAATGTCTTTTTGGATTAGCATTCTATATTTTGTCAATATGAGTTTTCTGTGTGTATTTGCTTTAGGAACAGAATTCTTGATTAATACTACTTTGATCCTCAGAAATTTTACAAAATAGATGCGAAGAGCCTGGAGATAAATGGTACAACATTAAACTGATTAGCACAGGGCTGTTTCTTTGGACTGCGAGACAACAATAATAGACACTACACTCACTACCTGAGGGTCAGGGGATATGCACTTTTTAAAAACAAATGACTAGGCATTCAAATACTCGTGTGTTAAAAATCTATAACAATAATTAGGTGTCCATCTTAGAGCTAAAAAAGAGCTGTTTTGAAAGAGCTGGCCTATGGAGGTCTGTGGTGGTGAGGGCGGGGACAAGGGGTGGGCAGAAGGGAAAGCTGCTCTGGGCACTGTGATATCATGTGTGGGTGGGGGGGGGGGGCAGAGGCACCACACGGAGTTTGGAGGGGGGATTGGGAAAGAGGATTTGTGCTAGGAGGGGATTTTTTTATTTTTTGAGGTGGGGGGGGATTTCTTCTAGTAGGGATGATTCGGGGGTATTTTTGCTAGGAGGGGAATTTGTGCTTCAAGGGTGATTTTTTTTTGAGGGGGGTGGGATTTGGAGAGAGAGAGAAGATTAAAGCTTGGAGTGGGGATTTCAGCAGGGGGGCAGATTTGTATTTTTTTTTTTGTTTGGGCGGGTGGGGGGGGGGATTTTGCTGACACACAATGCTCGTGCATCTTGGGGGAGCACAGTTTGCTATGTTTGCCCTGGGCTCTGTCTGGATGACCTTGTCTCGGCACTGGTGGTGGACATTCCCTGCCAGTTTCTTGCATTAAAACTGGCCGCACACTAATCACAGATAAATGAGCACAGTTTACTATGCTTCAGTAATCAATGGCCACAGGAGTGATTAGTACCGATCGATCACTGTGTTCGTGAAAGGAAAGGAAGGGGCCAGTAAATTACATATTTACTGGCCCCTTGCCCTGCTTTCTATCCTGAAACACCCCTCTGTGTGCCCACAGCAGCTGCCAGCGGGAGAGAGAGGAAGCCAGCCAAGAGACGTACGGGTACGTTGTTTCGCAGGACAGAGCCGACCTGCTGCAGTAAAACTACTGCGGCTGGTCGGCAAGCGGTGAAATCCGAACAAGGACACTACCTGTATGGAGTTTGCATGTTCCTCCTGTTTTCGTGTGGGTTTCCTCCCACACTCCAAAGACATGCTGGTGAGTAAATTGCCTCCAGTATGTATGTAAAATAGGGACCTTAGATTGTAAGGTTCCTGAGGGCAAGGATTGATGTGAAAGACAATACATACAAGTGCTGTGTCAATTGTTGGCGCTATGCAAATACCTGTCATAAATAATAGTAAGATAGTACTAGAGCAAACTTTAAAGGAAAAATCTGCTGTCCCCAAAAATTAATTTAAAATGTTATATCCTAAAGTGGTGCGTAAACTCTTAGCGCTATTTAAATCCTGTTTAAAAATAGTAATAATAATTGTCACAAAATATTTGTTTTAAAAAAAAATGACCTTTCTATTACAGTCTGCAGCCAGCTATAATTTTTTTTTTTTAATTTACAAAAAGTAAAATGTCACTTTCATGCACGAATGGCATTCTGGAGATATTCTGAAAGCTATCTCAACACTCCAACAAATCTGTTTTCTGGTTCACGTAATTTTCTCATTGCTTTTGCAGTGTTTAAAGTACTATTTACAATAAAAGTATTATTATATATGAGTGCAAGGAAGCTCCTTTTACTATCACAATGCTGAGGCTGCTCGGTTAGTGATAATAAAGGCAGATCTTCTTCAGCATAGGAAAGAGCATGGCGGGGACCGGATATTTTCAGAACAGAGAACAAGTAAAAAAATATGCAACACAGTTTGCTATAATCATAAGATTTCAAAAATAGTGTTGCGCTGCCCTATAATTACTAATCCAATATGGTGCTTTTCAGTTATAAGTGCAAAAAATCTTTATACCAGCAGAGTTGTATAAAGTACTAGAAACCCATACTTGAGTAAAAGTACAAGTGCTCGATCAAAAAGTGACTTTAGTAGAAGTACTTAAGTATTCAACATTTTTTGTACTTAAGTACTGCAAGTAGTTTTTTTAAAAATGTTGCTACTCAAGTACTGAAAGTAAAAGTACCAGTAGTTTTGAAAAAAAAATTGCTACTCAAGTACTGAAAGTAAAAGTACAAGTACTGTGTTATGTAGTTATTAAAGAAAGAAGTCAAAAGTTTGAACATCATATTGTTTTTTATTATTTCAAATGCAGCTTTTATTTATACATACAGTAGCATTTATTTTCGTATGCGCTGATAACACGTTTTGAACTTCATGAAACCTGCCATCTACTGTTCTGGCAGTGATAATTTTTATAATTGTAACGAGTAACTATGCAGCACAAAAAAAAAAATATCGGAGTAGAAGTATTGAAATCATTGAAAAAATGTAGTGAAGTAAAAGTGGAAGTAGGAGAAAAAAACTCTACTCCAGGAAAGTACAGATACCGCCTTTCGGTACTTAAGTACAGTAGTGAAGTAGTTCTGCTTAGTTACTATACATCTCTGTATACCAGTGTCAATGTGCTCAATCAAGGTAATATATGAAACAGAAAAATACTTAATACATATAAAACAGCATCTTACCATGATA
This sequence comes from Pelophylax lessonae, assembly GCF_965119305.1. NCBI lineage: Eukaryota > Metazoa > Chordata > Amphibia > Anura > Ranidae > Pelophylax > Pelophylax lessonae. Next base: position 344,583,726 of record NC_138771.1, read on the forward strand.
CATCATCAAATAAATTTAAAGTGCATACAGTGTAAAACATTATATTTATTTTATTATGTACCATGATAAGATGCTTTTTTTTGTGTAATTAATTTTAAGGGCAGCGCAACACTTATTTTGAAATCTATATATTAAAACCACTTAGAATAAGCAATTGAGTGGTAGCAGTTACCCTGTTAATTACTGTATTTTCATTATAAGTTGATTCATTGATTCATTTATACATACATTGACAGTGTGGAGGGTTCTGTACATTTATTGCTATAATAATTATTGTGTATAATCCACTTTTGAATAGTGCTTCTTTTTTTCTCAGCAAAAATTAAGTTTAACTTTAAAAATGACTCTATGCCTCATTTACATGGATATCAATGGGACAGTAAAAACAGGCATGTGAACTGTGATTTTACCCCCGCTCGTTCTGCTAAAAAGATAAAATACAGTCAGAGGGGGCTGTACACATGCCCTGGCTGAGATGCTTTGCTTCCAGGTCACTACAAATTTAACATGGCTGGTTGAGTTTGACAGGTGTCACCACCTGTCAAACCGGCCCATTGAGGTTAATGGGACTGAACAGCCACTACAAGCCAAACAGCTCTCTTTCAAAATCCCCATTCAGCAAAAGAACACACAAAAAACAGGCATTCAGTGTCGGTTCACATTTCTGCGATGCGGGACTGCTGCGAATATACAGCGTGTTCCCGCATCCGCACCCCTGGCAGTTCACACTGCCATATGCGATACGCTGGGGGTGTCAATTAAAAGTTAACGACAACCCCAGATCAGATCGCATATCGCAGTGCGATCTGAAGGTTTGCACAGAATCGGATCGCACTGGTGTGAACCGCCATGCGATCCGATTCTGCTGCAGACCAAAAAAAGGGTCCTGTGCGAGTTGGGTGCGATTGTGGTGCGAATTCAGCCATACAAATTGTATGGCTGAATTTGCACCGCACAGAGATCGCATGTAATTTTAGAAGCAGTGCGCTCCGAATTACATGTGATCTCTGTGATCGCAGAAATGTGAACCGGCACTCAGGAGGCGTCAGAAAGCCTGCAAGCTGCTGCTCTGCCGCCCTCTGAAAAGTGATCCACCGCACGTGTAAACGTAGCCTTAAACTTTGTTAAAAACCCTAATTACTGGAAGACCGAACTACAGTTTTTTCATTAACTTCTTCTTCAACGGCATTATCGGTAATGATAAATTATAAAAGTGAAAAAAAAAACACACAAAATTCACTGAACCTCAATACACAATACCCAGATCTACAGTACTGTAATACTGTAATGTATTACTAATCTAATTATTCAGTAAAGTGCTATAATATTGTGTAACCTGTCATGATTATTTTCCAACACACATTTACTGCTCACATAAGTAGGATCGTGTCCTATTAGGGTCAGTATGTCAGTAATATACCAGTCAGCACACTTTAGTCCTATGGAGCATACCTATAAAATGCCAAGCATTCCTGCTTTTTTCTAGTAAAGCATCCCCTTCTAGTAACCTCAAATTTATCTTAATCTATTTATAAATATACAGTTATTGTCTTTTTTTTTTACAAATATTTGAGCTTTGATAAATCCTAATGTCTTAGGCCCCTTTCACACGGACTTTCAGTTTTTCAGGCGGAGCTGATCGGACGCTCCATGTACCTCTATGGAGCAGCGGATGTCAGCGGTGACATGTCAGCTGACACCTGCTGCTATTCGATCCGATCCTGTCCGTGAAATTCAGAGGGATGGAAACCCTATTTTACATCCGTCTGAAAGATCGGATCGGAAAGGATCGAATAAAAACGGACAGACGGTTCATTTTTCATCCGATCTCCCATAGAAGAGAGCGGGGATCTGACAGCTCCATCTCAGCACAGTGAGCGGAGACGGACCTGTCATCCGCCTGCTCAGTGGGGATTGGCGGATCAATTCCCATTGAGCAAAACAGAGTCTGCCAGGCAGAAAGCTTGTGTGAAAGGAGCCTAATTCTAGCTCTACATGGTGTAAAAAGGAAAAAAAAAAAAAAACATTGCTATTTCAGCACCATGGATAGTGACATGTTAAAGCTTTCTGTAATAGAAGACTAAGTAAAATCACAACAGTAAAATTAGTCTGTATATGCAGTAAAGCATGCTTGTTATACTCACTGTGGAACCTAAGGGGTTAATCCTTGCAAATGTTAATTACTTCAATACAGGGCCCTTTCACCCCCTTCCTGCCCAGGCCAATTTTCAGCTTTCAGCGCTCTCTCATTTTGAATGACAATTGCGCGATCATACTACACTGTACCCAAATGACATTTGTATTATTTTTTTCACACAAATAGAGCTTTCTTTTGGTGGTATTTAATCACCGCTGGGTTTTATATTTCTTACAAAGAAAAAAGACAGAAAATATTGAAAAAAAAAAGGTTTTCTTATTTTCTGTGAGTAAATTTTGAAAATAAATCATTTTTCTCCTTCAGTGATGTGCGCTGAAGAGGCGACACTGATGGGCACTGATAGGCTGCACTGATGGGCACTGATGAGGTGGCACTTATGGGCACTAATGAAGTGGCACTTATGGGCACTGATGAGGTGGCACTAATGAGGAGGTATTAATATGCCGCACTGATGGGCACTGATATGTGACACTGATAGGTGGCACTGTTGAGCACTGAGAGGTGGCACTGATGGGTGGCAGTGATGAGCACTGACGGGCGGCACTGGTGGACACTGATGGGCAGCACCATCAGTGCCCATAGTGCTGCCAGTTAGTGCCCATCAGTGCCTAGATGAGCAGGCACTGACTGGCAGCACTATGGGCACTGCTTGTGGGCACTGATGGTGGCACTGTGGGCATTGATGGTGGGCACTGATTGGCACTCTATTCCAATTTTCTGTAATCAGGGCACTGATGATCAAAGTATATATGCGGCAGGCGGTCCAGAAGTGGTTAATACAAACTTCATTATTGTACATTACAGTACGTTACCTAAGAATGAACCAAAGTCCTCAAACAGCCTGAGCAATCTCTAAATTGCTGTCACATTTAGAGCATCTTCAAGAAATGACTTAACTCATCACTTAATCATGATTTGATCAAGCCTCATTTGACTTGCTCCAGAGGGAAAGTAGGGAGGACCAAATTTGTTAAAAATGTCCAAAGACCATTTATGGTAACATGGGCAATAATGAAGGAAAAAAATAAATAAGTCATCATGCATTGCAAACGTACTGAGGTCAATTTAATAAAGGAGCAGAGTCCGTTCACTTAGAAAAATGAATGTTCACTTTTAGTGTATGTTCACTGTGGAAAGTAAATGTTCGCTTAGCGAATAAATAAGGTGAATTATTGTTCAGTTTGAATACCTTATCCTGTGCAAGGGAAGTTATGCTTATACAGGAAACAAAAGTGAGCTAAACACAGTTTTAATGTACAAAAAAAAAAACATTTGTGTTACTAAGTGAACATGCACTTTGTTAAAGTAGTATATTCTTCTTTAGTAAATCATCCCAAGTATGTCTATGTAAGACTGACCAAACCAAAGGTTTAACCGTCACCCATTAGGAGATCACTAAAGAGCACTCCCAGGTGATCTGCAGAAGGTTTTTAGGGAAACACTTATCAGACAGTGTGGAGCTGACTCGTGGATAAAATGCATTCATTTTATAGCCAGGTTGTGGTGAAGTGGACTAAAAGCCCTTTACTAAACCAATATGAAGCATTGTAAAGCCTTCTTAAAATCAAAGGGATCGGAATGGCTCACTTCTATCACAAATCCAGAAAAAATGGGGTTTATTCCTCAATTTAAGAGTAAAACGGAGTTCCGGTCACAAAATCGACAAAATCGATTTTGGGCCATCCGCTTGCTCTTGGTCACCTGAACAACAAATGGATAGTTACAATTTTTTTTTTTTGTTTACTTAGCTTGTTATTGAAGAAAAATATACTCACCTTTCTTCCACTTCCACCCTCTGCGGCTGCGGCCCGCGTCGTCACTTCCTCTTTGCATTGATTCCTGGGAGCTGAACGTCATCACTTCCGGTGCAGCGCCTCATTCCCTGCTAAACAGCTTCTGGGCATGCCCAGAAGCTGTGGAGGGATGACACGCCCGCACCGGAAGTGACGAGCGGGGCCGGTGCTGGCACATTCTGGGAGAAGAGGACACGGAAGAGGACGCAGAAGAGGACGCGCTGTCTTCAGTTGCCCACACCTGAGATGGCAGCGCTGGAGAAATTTTCAAGGTAAGTATTTCTTCTAAAAGGTAAGTGCGACCCGGGACAGTACAGAGGCTATCCATTGTGGAATGTACTAGCCCTGACTGTCCCGGGGGTATTTTTAGCTAAATTTTACCCCCGTGGCCGGAACTCCGCTTTAAGAGTGGAGCCTTGCAAATCATTCCTTTTTGACCTTGAACCAATTGTGTTGCCATAACTACTAGTATAAAGCATAGACAGATCCTAATATTATGATGCTAATTCTTTCAAATTGCATAAAATATGAGTTTCTACGTGCTACACTATTTCTAAATCACAGCTGCTGACAGTTGGGGTCATCCAGGAGACACATTTTTAAAGATGTTTGGTGGATAGATCACAAGTGGCGTTGAATATAAAAAGTAGGCAGTGGGGGTATTTCAATCCAGACTGTATTATAGCTCCTTAAAAGCTAGATCTTCGTTGACTTAGTGGTTGATTTACTAAAGGCGTAGAGGTTGCTCACCTTGCTAAGTGTAAAAAACGTAGTTAGTGAATAAGGAAAAGCTGTGATTATATATCAAACAAGTCCTGTATTTTAAGTTGCCTTGCAGATAATTAGGTATTGAAACTGAAAGCTTCCTGTTTTCATTTTTTGTAAGTGTTCCTGCAAGTAAACAATTTCAACTCCTTTAGTAAATCAATGACTTATTTGCTATCAGATGATAATCATAGGAATGACAAGGTTCTTCACTTGCACCTCACTTACAGGATTCCTTCACAGGAGTATTAACAGTTTGCTGCTTTCTTACTAGAAAAATAAAGGGTGGGCAGGGCCATCTTACCGAATGGGCATGCTGGGCAGTTGCCCGGGGGCCCCATTTGCCCAAGGGGCCCCACCTGTCCAGGGACTCAGCCCCAGCAAAGAATTAGTCTCAATTCCTGTGTGCATCCAGTCGCCGAACTTAGCAGGTGGCAAGTGCCTGTTAGCCCTGCACTGTTGTCAGGCCACTTGGGCCGTGGAGGGGGAGCCCACAATTGCAGGAATGCCTGTCCGCCTCCACAGGAACAGGCACACACAGGACAGTTGAGTCTGACTCTCGTCCGTGTGTGTGTTCACTGAACCCAGCCGCCGAACTTGGAAGCTGTCATTAGCCTGGCACTGCTGTACCAATAAATATAGCCTTATCGATAATTTGCATTTTATTCTCGTGGGTGATTGTGTAGGCAGGGCCCCAGTGCACTGCATTGCCCAGGGGCCTATAATGCTCTTAAGATGGCACTGAGGGTGGGAGGAGGGACCACGAAGGAGAACCCTCTAGCATTTGGCCATAAATGTCCAGTACCACATCCTATCAGAGAAATTGCACAAAAGGACACTTTAAGCTATGTTAAGAAGTTTGACAGTAACAATTGATTACATATATATATATATATATATATATATATATATATATATATATATATATATATATAACATATGAGGGGGGGCACATATCAATTACCATGTCTAAACACATTAGAGGTGACAGAGATTATATTATCTTTTGTAAGCCTGTATTGAATATGTTTTCTCACGATGGATGCAGGGGCATGGTTGGGAATATATAGGGCTTTTTACCTTTTACAGTATAGGAATTATTGGAATCTTTTATATCCCCTCTCATTCCATATTTATAGTTCCCTGTTGGATACTTTATTAGTATCAGTACACAACAGTTTTTTGTTATAGACAACTTACTGCAATACGCATGTTGTGGTTCAAGCCTTGATGACCTATGTATGAGGCCCTTTTTGGACTATCCTATCAACTGGGGTGTTGGCAACAGCTGGTCGTAGGCAGACTTGTATAAAGTACTCGAAATTTCTACTTGAGTAAAAGTACAAGTGCTCGATCAAAAAGTGACTTGAGTAGAAGTGGAAGTGCTCGCAGAAAAAGTTACTTAAGTAGAAGTACTAAAGTATTCAACATTTTTTTTACTTAAGTATTGCAAGTAGTTTTTTCAAAAAATTTGCTACTTAAGTACTGAAAGTAAAAGTACCAGTAGTTTTGAAAAAAAAATTCTACTCAAGTACTGAAAGTAAAAGTATAAGTACTGTGTTATGTAGTTATTAAAGAAAGAAGTCAAAAGTTTGAACATCATATTGTTTTTTATTATTTCAAATGATTTATTCAAATGATTAACCTGTATTGTTAGTAGTTTCTTGATGCACTTTAAGCGCTGTAGCACCATTTATTTGTTTGTTTCATATTTTCTTTTTATTGGAAAGATTTGGTATAGCAGCTTTTATTATACACAGCCTTTATTTTCGTATGCGCTGATTTACAAATTACATTATACACATTTTTTTGAGCTTTATGCAACCTGCCATCTACTGTTCTGGCAGTGGTAATTTTTTTAAAAGTAACGAGTAACTATGCAGCACAAAAAAAATATATCGGAGTAGAAGTATCGAAATCATCGAAAAAATGTAGTGAAGTAAAAGTAGAAGTAGGAGAAAAAAATTCTACTCTAGGAAAGTACAGATACCGCATTTCGGTACTTAAGTACAGTACTTAAGTAGTTCTACTTCGTTACTATACATCTCTGGTCGTAGGATGAATAATGTTTGACACTATTTATGCTAATGTGTACATATTCTGAGATATGTGGAGTGCCTATATTTGAGGCTATACACATTAATCCACAATCACAGTATTATATTTGTTAACTGTATATGATCTATCTTTAGAGCTTGACTGTAATTTGCTTCCTGAAGAAGCTGGCAGTAACCAGTGAAACACAACTGCATCGAAAGTTGCAGCAAGCTATTCATCACCTGATCCCACAAGGGCTGATGATCCAGTTTCACACTGTGTAGCAGTAATACAACCTTGTACATAGAATTATGTGTTATGTTATGTCTTTACTGTATATCTTAATGATTTTAAATCTTGTATAATACATGTTTTATATTTTTAATCAGTTGGTACTGTCAAAGTCCTTAACATAGTTTATAAGGTCAGTTTGTGCTTTCTTACTACTCTTTTGGATTCTCCAAGGAAAACCCCCAACAGTGGTGAACCCCTCAAGCCTCTCTTGCTGGTCCCATTGATCACTAGAATGTGCCTCCAGTCCTGCCAAATGGGGGACTCACTGCCCTACTTCATTCTCAGATAATCACTTGTACTCTACCCCACACACCCTTGAGACTTTGTACCCACAAAATAGCCCCAAAATGTTCTTACTGAGCCTATCACAGCCTTTCACATTGGGGTAGATTCCCTTAGCAGTTGGCTGCTCTTGAATGGAAACAAATTCTAAGGTGCTTGAATCAAGTAACGGTTACATCTAATTTACTAAATTCCCCCATTATACCATGTATTTCATGGGGTACTCCATCAAATTTCCTAAGATATGTGACCCATGAGTAGATTTACCACTTCTAGTGGTAAAGTTTATTCTTGTGTATATTGAGTAGTAGTGTGTTTTATGTTTATTCACTACATTTTATGTATTTTCTTCTTGATATTTGATAAGCAATATAAATACAAAAGAGAGACACTCAACAAAAATGTGCACTCCTACACTTTATTAATATAAAAAGGTATGACAGGTTCTGTGTTGTGCATGCTTTCCAGCCTCCTTAATTTAAAACAGTAAGCATCATCTTACTATAAACTATGGCGTGCATCCCAGATTGACAGATTTCAGGGGCCTGCCCCTTCCTCAGACTGTCTCAGGAAGGTGGTGCTTCCTGGAACATGTCAAACTGAGATGCATGCCTGTCAGAAAAACTGAAGTTATGTCCTTGATCAAAGAAATACACATGTGCACAGAACAGTCCATGAAACTGTGTGCAGAAGTAGGACCGTGCGTTCATCTACAGTGTGCTCATTAGCTTGACTATGCACGTTTGAATGGACTTTGGCACCACTAGCCCATTTAAAGCACTGCAAGACTCAGGTGCATTTCTGAGTGGTCATCAGTTCCTCCTGCCTGTGGCCTGAACCCGTGTTTATTTCTGTTTTATGACCTGGCTTGTTTGACTCTGTTTGCTCCTAAAACTCTGTTGCTGACTCGGGCTTGTGACCCGACCTTGCCTCCTACCTGCTGTTTTGGTTCCTTTTCTGATCACCCAATACTGACCTCGGACTGACTCTGTCTTTACTCCTGCTTCTTTACCTCTGCTGCCCAGTTTTTGCTAAATTCTGCCTGCTTAACCATGCATCTGAGATCCTACATCTACCAGTCACCAGTTTGCCTGCTACACAGTCTTCAGATCAACATCTACTACAAGATACCCCAGGTCAGATCTCCTACAGGCACCCGTGCCACTCTGTGCTTTGCTATGTCCCAGGGGAAACTGGACAAAAGGTGTAAGGGAAGCTCTTTCATCAATTAAACCTTGACCAGGTACGTGACAATGCCACAGTGTTATTGCCCATGTTCAGCAGTTCAGCCGTGTTTTGAGTTGTTAGGACCCAGATCTGAACCTGTGACCTCTGCTGTGTCTGGCGATGTTTCTTCTTGCTGAGTCACCTGAGATGCTGGACAGCACCCTGTCTGATCCATTGGACAATCCTGCCTTGTGCCTTGTTTCTGCTGAACCATAAACTCCTGTAAAATAGTATAGATAGCTACCAGGTAATTGGTTACCATAATCCCGTCATAAATTGAAAGAGAAATTAAGGGTAACAGTAAAGGCTCTCATAAGAGAAGTTTTAACGTGAAGTAATTATAAAATTATTTATTTTGTAAGGTTGTGGTTGTAACAGACAATCATCATAAACTGTACATGTTTAAGTCATAGAATCGAAAAAGCATGAATGATACAATACAGTTGTAGGTACATAGCAGAGTCCAACGCGTTTCAAACTGTTTGTTTTAGTACATAAATCTTCCTCAGGGAGTCTGCATATGTTCCTGAAATACATGGTCAAATGTAAGTTCCAAGAAACAGAATATATATAAACATTTTACAGTGAAAAGTTTTTTATACATGTAAAAAGTATTATTAGCATCTGCGACCACATGTTGCCCTTAAAGAGGTCCTGGAAAGCCTCTTGCTAGTCCAGGATACTCCTAGAGAGGAAACCTACTCCCAAAGATTGAAAAGGAAAAAGGAAAAAGGGGGGAAGGGGGAAGAAGAGGAAAGGGGAGGGGACAGAAAGAAAAGGGAGGGAAAGGGGGGGAAAAAGAAAAAAAAAAAAAAAGAAAAGAAAAAGGGGAAGGATGAAAAGACCCCTTGTGTTAAAAAGACATACCTGCAAAAAAGTAGAGCCCAAAAGAAGGTTCCCCTTCGGGGGGATTGAAACTCCCATGCGTTGAGAGCTAGAGTCAGGTATAAAGATTTATTTTGTATCTGAAACAGTGAGTATATTTACAACTGTCAGAGATCCAGGGTTAATGTAAGTATGTATATAAACATTATTACAGAAAATATTCATGTAAAATTCACCTGTTATGATGATTTTCATGTAGACATATAAAGAGGGGAAAAAAGAGAAAACGAAACCAGGAAAAATAGGGAAAAAAAGGGAAAAAAGCTAATTTTTCCCAGGAAAATATTATCTTCCGATGTATATATCTCTTGGATTTATTGAAGTGGGACCCTATCAGGGGAAAAGGAGATATATCTTTTCAGCTTTGGTAGATCAAGATAATGTATATATTATATTAAGTAATGTGATTAAAATAGCTCTTACCTCACTAATTTATTGGAGGGTGTGGGGTATCCCATCAGTTTCCAGGGGTTTTGGGGAGACCTATATCTTCCCAATGGGAATATAAGTCCTTGCCTGAAAGGTATAGGACAGGGATAATATGCCTATATAGGTATACATTTTGCATATCTTATTATTAGTTAAAAGTAGGTATTCCACCTGAGACGATCATACCGTTCTGATTGAAGCCTGTCGTCACCGTATCCAATGAGGACAGCAACATATCATCCTATGAGATATAGGATGTGATCTAAAATTACTCGTCCTATGGATCCTGATAGTCACATAGAGAGAAAAATAAGATAAAACCCTCTTGTAATAAGTTGCCATCATAGTTAAGAAAAGAGTTTTTAGTTATATAGGTCTCCTCCAGAGTACTCACTGTTATGTATGGATATCGGAGCGATAGGCGTTCGGTGTTGCATCGGAGAGATAGCTCTCCGTTCTGGCTCTCGGCGTCCCCTTAAGTACCCAAGTGTCCAGAGTCTCGTGTTGATTCCCGCGGGAGCTTTGTAAATAGTTACGTCATATCCGTCTTTTACCACCGGAAGTTCCCCGGACTGGCGGTGACATCACATCCGCCCAAATCAAAGGCTCCGACGTGTGTCATTTCCGCCTGAAATGCCCGGAGATTATTCCGCTGGACTGGCGGTGACGTCATATCCGCCCTTTTCTCTAATAGACTCCGCTAATATGTCCGCCTAAGTTGTAGCGGTATAGTCATGCGGTAGATACATAGAGGGGGGATAATTTTAATTAAATTTAATTTTTAATTAAAAGTGAAATAAACTTGTGAGTGGGATAAATAATACCTATCTATATTGTATATAGAGACTGCTAGTGGACACTTGTTTTAAAGAAAGGGGAAATCTGTAGAAGATAACGCCCCAGGCACGGGTGATGCGTATATCCCCTGGAAAAGATATGACGGATATGACGTCACCGCCAGTCCAGCGGAATAATCTCCGGGCATTTCAGGCGGAAATGACACACGTCGGAGCCTTTGATTTGGGCGGATGTGATGTCACCGCCAGTCCGGGGAACTTCCGGTGGTAAAAGACGGATATGACGTAACTATTTACAAAGCTCCCGCGGGAATCACCACGAGACTCTGGACACTTGGGTACTTAAGGGGACGCCGAGAGCCAGAACGGAGAGCTATCTCTCCGATGCAACACCGAACGCCTATCGCTCCGATATCCATACATAACAGTGAGTACTCTGGAGGAGACCTATATAACTAAAAACTCTTTTCTTAACTATGATGGCAACTTATTACAAGAGGGTTTTATCTTATTTTTCTCTCTATGTGACTATCAGGATCCATAGGACGAGTAATTTTAGATCACATCCTATATCTCATAGGATGATATGTTGCTGTCCTCATTGGATACGGTGACGACAGGCTTCAATCAGAACGGTATGATCGTCTCAGGTGGAATACCTACTTTTAACTAATAATAAGATATGCAAAATGTATACCTATATAGGCATATTATCCCTGTCCTATACCTTTCAGGCAAGGACTTATATTCCCATTGGGAAGATATAGGTCTCCCCAAAACCCCTGGAAACTGATGGGATACCCCACACCCTCCAATAAATTAGTGAGGTAAGAGCTATTTTAATCACATTACTTAATATAATATATACATTATCTTGATCTACCAAAGCTGAAAAGATATATCTCCTTTTCCCCTGATAGGGTCCCACTTCAATAAATCCAAGAGATATATACATCGGAAGATAATATTTTCCTGGGAAAAATTAGCTTTTTTCCCTTTTTTTCCCTATTTTTCCTGGTTTCGTTTTCTCTTTTTTCCCCTCTTTATATGTCTACATGAAAATCATCATAACAGGTGAATTTTACATGAATATTTTCTGTAATAATGTTTATATACATACTTACATTAACCCTGGATCTCTGACAGTTGTAAATATACTCACTGTTTCAGATACAAAATAAATCTTTATACCTGACTCTAGCTCTCAACGCATGGGAGTTTCAATCCCCCCGAAGGGGAACCTTCTTTTGGGCTCTACTTTTTTGCAGGTATGTCTTTTTAACACAAGGGGTCTTTTCATCCTTCCCCTTTTTCTTTTCTTTTTTTTTTTTTTTCTTTTTCCCCCCCTTTCCCTCCCTTTTCTTTCTGTCCCCTCCCCTTTCCTCTTCTTCCCCCTTCCCCCCTTTTTCCTTTTTCCTTTTCAATCTTTGGGAGTAGGTTTCCTCTCTAGGAGTATCCTGGACTAGCAAGAGGCTTTCCAGGACCTCTTTAAGGGCAACATGTGGTCGCAGATGCTAATAATACTTTTTACATGTATAAAAAACTTTTCACTGTAAAATGTTTATATATATTCTGTTTCTTGGAACTTACATTTGACCATGTATTTCAGGAACATATGCAGACTCCCTGAGGAAGATTTATGTACTAAAACAAACAGTTTGAAACGCGTTGGACTCTGCTATGTACCTACAACTGTATTGTATCATTCATGCTTTTTCGATTCTATGACTTAAACATGTACAGTTTATGATGATTGTCTGTTACAACCACAACCTTACAAAATAAATAATTTTATAACTACTTCACGTTAAAACTTCTCTTATGAGAGCCTTTACTGTTACCCTTAAAGTCCCACAAACCTAAGGGGGTTTCTCTTTCAATTTATGACGGGATTATGGTAACCAATTACCTGGTAGCTATCTATACTATTTTACACTTTACGTTTCGGGTGGATAACACACCCTACCCCCATCTTTTTAGATAACTACCTGGTAACCCACTTTTTTGAGATTAATTAATTTACTAGTTTTCTTACATATTAAAAGGGCTAAGGCGGGAAATAGTTTCCACAATAGATTTCCCCTATATACCCTCTATCAGGCTATCTATATAGCCTGCTCTATACCGCATCTTCGAGATGGGAGGGTTTCAGGGGGATGGATGGGAGGAGTTAATGTCAGGTATTGAGAGTAAATTCCAACAAAAGGAACAAATAGAATCAGACATCTACACTCTATTTTCTACCCTAAAGAGATTTTTAGAAAAAAAGTCAGCGCTACACTGGCATATTAAAACATTCGATAAATATGTGAAGGAAGGTCTGAATCCTCTAGGATTGAGGATTCAGATCTTCCCAACGTTGGAAAATATTTCGCAGGAATTGAAACAAGATTGGGAGAGAATTCTTAATGAATGCTCAAGAAATTTAATGGTTCTTCTCCAAACGGAATATTTAAAACAATTGAAACATATAGAATCAGAGGTTTCTACCATTAATAAACAACTTACTCCTTTAAAAACATCTCCTCTTTATATAGAACAAGAGGTAAAATTAAAAACTTACCTGGAGGACTATAACAGAATAATATTACAAAGAAAGGAGAAAAAATACTGGAGAGATCGGATAGCCTTTAATGAAGGTAAAGCGTATAAATGGAATTCAGGACAACGGAATATAAGACGCAGAAATGAATACAAGAGGAGTGACTATCATTCCTCTGACTCATCTGCCTCTAATTCCTCTCAATCTAACTCACGTGGTCGTCCTCGAGCGGACTATCCACAAATGAGAAAAAACAAAGATAAAACTAAGACTAAAACCAACACACCACGAGGACAAGCATCACAATCTAGAAATAACGACGCTACAACTAGTGAAAATATGAGTGGCCCTAACGAGAATCAAGATCCTAGCGGATCACAACTTGAAGGGACGATAGGCAATAAAACTCAAGGCACGGTAAATAAGGGGATTTTTTTAGGGAAGCCTCACACGCGACTGGCAGTCAAAACACAAGCCAGCATGGACTCCTTTGCAGTAAAGATAACCGACAAAATCGATTAACCATTATAAACCTCTCTTCTCATATTTTAACCCAGGAGGAGGAGGATTTACTTAATTTAGGATTATCTTTCTGCCCAAGTCAGAAAACAGATAAATTTAGTGTCATTAAAGACATTAATCTTTTTGCAAGGGATATTTTTTTCAAAAGCAAATTTTTCAAACAAGCGGATAAAATGCAGAGACCTGACTCCAAATTAAAAGCGGCAGAATATCGAGCCCTCAGGGACTTAAATATATTGTTACAGGAGAGTGGTTACGATGACCAAGAAATTTGGGAAAACCTCAGCAGTTCTTCCGATGAGGAATCCATACAAACACAAAAAAAGGATCCAGCTCCAACTAAAAAATTCAAGAAAAAATCTCCAAAATTTCCTCAATTAAATCAAAATCCCACAATAGCTTTGTTTGTGAGACAAGTCTCAAAAGATATCAACAAACTAAACGTCAACCCTACTATAGATAACCTCCTCCCAAACCAACGTAAAGCCCTTAAAACCCTCCAAAAAGATAATAACATCACCTTAAAACCAAGTGATAAGGGGGGGAACATTGTTCTAATGAACAATGTGGATTATGAGAAGATGTGTTATAAACTTCTAAACAACACAACGTGTTATCAAAAAATTTCTGCCTCTATAGTCCAACAATTCAATAAAGAATACTATGCTATCATTGATGAAGCCAGAACTACTGGCACCATTACTACAGAGATGTGGGAGTACATGAGGATATCACATCCACGTACTCCCACATTCTACTGTTTACCTAAAGTCCATAAAAACCTGAGAGATCCACCCGGCCGCCCCATAATATCGGGTAACGGTAGTATAACAGAAACTGCCAGCCGTGTTGTGGACGCCCACCTCAAACCCCATGTAATTGGTTTAACATCCTACACTAAAGACACTATTCATATGCTTCAAATTATAGAAAATGTTACCATTCCGTTGAACGCTATTCTAGTAACCATAGATGCAGAATGCCTCTATAATTCTATACCACATGACAAAGGCCTTTTGGCCATCAAAAATATTCTGCTACAAAGGGGACAACAAGAACCAAACTACAATAAATTTATTGTGGATTTGTTGAAATTTATCTTAGAACACAATGTGTTCTCTTTTCAAGGCTCCCACTACCTCCAGGTACAGGGAGTAGCAATGGGGACTTGCTGTGCCCCATCCTACGCGAACCTGTACCTGGGGGAGTGGGAGCATAAAATCATTACCAATGAAGACTTGTCGATGTACTCTTGCCACTTTCTTTTGTGGCAGAGATACATCGACGACATCTTCATGGTATGGGATGGCCCGGTGGATTTACTTAAAGAGTGTCTTACTAAACTGAATGAGAATAATATGAACTTATTTTTCACTATGAAGTATGACTTTAAATCTGTGGACTTCCTTGATATTACCATCATCAAAGAGGATGATGGTCAACTATCAACCACTTTATTCAGAAAAGCCACAGCTGGCAATACACTGCTTCATGCAGAAAGTTTTCATCCTCAACCCCTTAAGAGATCTATTCCATACTCACAATATTTAAGAATTAAAAGAAATTGTTCCTCTGAGAAAAACTTCAAAGAAAAGGCAAATAAATTGACACAGAGACTCTTAGAAAGGGGATATTCCAGATCATGTCTCAGGAAAAATTACAACAAAGTACAAATCCTAAAAAGACAGGACTTACTGTTCAAACCTCAGAAACAGGAAGAAATACTCTCCAGGAATCCACCAAGAATAATTCTAAATTATTCAACTGAACATGAGAATATTTATGGAATTCTAAAAAAACACTGGGCTATACTCAGGGAGGATCCTATCCTCCAACATATAGTGACACCAGCCCCAGCCATCACATACAGAAGAGCCACCTCTATAAAAGATACTCTAGTACAAAGTGAGTACAAAGGCCCCAATAGAGAGGACCCATGTCAACAAAAAGGCACATTCCCCTGTGGTAGATGTGATCAATGCAAAGTGATAGTCAGATGCAAAACAACCACACTGCCCAATGGTGAAATTTTTCAACCCAGACATTTTGTAAATTGTAAAACTAAGGGGGTCGTGTATTTGATGCGCTGCGAATGTAAGGCCTTCTATGTCGGGAAGACCAAGCAAGAACTAGGAAAACGCATCAATAAGCATATGCAGAGTCTCAATATTGGAGACCTCTATCTACCACTCGGTAGGCATATGGCAATTACGCACAAATACAGGACCCCCAAGGTAACTTTTTATGCCCTTGAAAGGGTACATATACCGGCCAGGGGGGGTGATTGGAACAAGCAGCTACTCCAGCGGGAAATGCGCTGGATTGCTAGGCTTGCGGCAACCACCCCCCCTGGCCTAAATGAGGCGGAAAGTTATAGGCCTTTTCTAGAGGGATTTTCCTCGGGGAAAACAGACTGAGGGTCCTCACTCTCTATGTCCCTTTTCCCTTGGGAAATATACTCCACACTTCATATAAATGTGGATAAATTTCTCACTTAGATCTCAAATACCTTTTCCTTATTCAAACTAGGACCATTACTACATTGTAAAACCCTCCCCCTCTTTTCCCCCCCTCCCCCCATCGTGATTATGTGATAGTACTAAGATACCAAACTTTATGAGATATCAGATCTATAAGTGGGTCACAAAATCATCAACATTATAATATACTAATATATCCTAAATTGGATATACATTTAAACTGTCCAAAATAAATATGTGATGCATTCTGCGACTAACATTTTTTCCTTTTGTCACAGGTCAACTCTGGGTGGGTGGATTTACAACTACAGACCGGTTTTGGGTCTTCTCTGTGCAAATATCCCCTGATTGGGGAATTTTTGCCCCTCCTGCCCCCCCTCTCCTGTGCACCAGAGGTTTTTCCTTTCCCTCTTTTTAAAAAACCCCCCCTTTTCTAGATTCTGTTATCTCTTTTTTTCTTCCCATTGTGTAGGACTACCAGCCAACGTGTATCCCTGTCCATGTAATTGACACCAACATGGCATTTATATCATTCCTTTTTTTCTTTCCCCTCGGGGGGCTCCCCTGCAAATGAGAGCCCGGCACGGGTGAGACATCTCCTATGGGGACCACCAATAGGCCCCTCAAACATCTGGAGAAACGAGCGTTTCCGGGATGTTAACATTTGGTTGCTATGCTCCATATGTCTCATCCTGAAACCCCTGGTCAATCTTTTCCAGGGGATATACGCATCACCCGTGCCTGGGGCGTTATCTTCTACAGATTTCCCCTTTCTTTAAAACAAGTGTCCACTAGCAGTCTCTATATACAATATAGATAGGTATTATTTATCCCATTCACAAGTTTATTTCACTTTTAATTAAAAATTAAATTTAATTAAAATTATCCCCCCTCTATGTATCTACCGCATGACTATACCGCTACAACTTAGGCGGACATATTAGCGGAGTCTATTAGAGAAAAGGGCGGATATGACGTCACCGCCAGTCCAGCGGAATAATCTCCGGGCATTTCAGGCGGAAATGACACACGTCGGAGCCTTTGATTTGGGCGGATGTGATGTCACCGCCAGTCCGGGGAACTTCCGGTGGTAAAAGACGGATATGACGTAACTATTTACAAAGCTCCCGCGGGAATCACCACGAGACTCTGGACACTTGGGTACTTAAGGGGACGCCGAGAGCCAGAACGGAGAGCTATCTCTCCGATGCAACACCGAACGCCTATCGCTCCGATATCCATACATAACAGTGAGTACTCTGGAGGAGACCTATATAACTAAAAACTCTTTTCTTAACTATGATGGCAACTTATTACAAGAGGGTTTTATCTTATTTTTCTCTCTATGTGACTATCAGGATCCATAGGACGAGTAATTTTAGATCACATCCTATATCTCATAGGATGATATGTTGCTGTCCTCATTGGATACGGTGACGACAGGCTTCAATCAGAACGGTATGATCGTCTCAGGTGGAATACCTACTTTTAACTAATAATAAGATATGCAAAATGTATACCTATATAGGCATATTATCCCTGTCCTATACCTTTCAGGCAAGGACTTATATTCCCATTGGGAAGATATAGGTCTCCCCAAAACCCCTGGAAACTGATGGGATACCCCACACCCTCCAATAAATTAGTGAGGTAAGAGCTATTTTAATCACATTACTTAATATAATATATACATTATCTTGATCTACCAAAGCTGAAAAGATATATCTCCTTTTCCCCTGATAGGGTCCCACTTCAATAAATCCAAGAGATATATACATCGGAAGATAATATTTTCCTGGGAAAAATTAGCTTTTTTCCCCTTTTTTTCCCTATTTTTCCTGGTTTCGTTTTCTCTTTTTTCCCCTCTTTATATGTCTACATGAAAATCATCATAACAGGTGAATTTTACATGAATATTTTCTGTAATAATGTTTATATACATACTTACATTAACCCTGGATCTCTGACAGTTGTAAATATACTCACTGTTTCAGATACAAAATAAATCTTTATACCTGACTCTAGCTCTCAACGCATGGGAGTTTCAATCCCCCCGAAGGGGAACCTTCTTTTGGGCTCTACTTTTTTGCAGGTATGTCTTTTTAACACAAGGGGTCTTTTCATCCTTCCCCTTTTTCTTTTCTTTTTTTTTTTTTTTCTTTTTCCCCCCCTTTCCCTCCCTTTTCTTTCTGTCCCCTCCCCTTTCCTCTTCTTCCCCCTTCCCCCCTTTTTCCTTTTTCCTTTTCAATCTTTGGGAGTAGGTTTCCTCTCTAGGAGTATCCTGGACTAGCAAGAGGCTTTCCAGGACCTCTTTAAGGGCAACATGTGGTCGCAGATGCTAATAATACTTTTTACATGTATAAAAAACTTTTCACTGTAAAATGTTTATATATATTCTGTTTCTTGGAACTTACATTTGACCATGTATTTCAGGAACATATGCAGACTCCCTGAGGAAGATTTATGTACTAAAACAAACAGTTTGAAACGCGTTGGACTCTGCTATGTACCTACAACTGTATTGTATCATTCATGCTTTTTCGATTCTATGACTTAAACATGTACAGTTTATGATGATTGTCTGTTACAACCACAACCTTACAAAATAAATAATTTTATAATTACTTCACGTTAAAACTTCTCTTATGAGAGCCTTTACTGTTACCCTTAAAGTCCCACAAACCTAAGGGGGTTTCTCTTCGAACCATAAACTCCTTGCTCCTCCCATGATTTTCCTATTTAAGCCATGCCTTTGCACTTTATGTTTGCTGGATTATTCTGCTCTCCCAAGCCAATATCTCCCTCTTGTCACTCTTGTGCTTCTGCTTATTCTCAACCTGCAATCATTTGGTGCCAACTTTTGGCTTGTTTACTGACTTTGCTTCTGCTTGATCTCTACCCGCTGCACCTGCTACTGGATCCTGGCTTGCTCACATCCTGGTGAGGCGATCCTGAGGGCCGTGACCTTGTACTAACATGCAGCAAAACCCATCTCAACCATCAGGAGCTCTGGTGAACACCAATTAGTGCTTAGACTCTGCACCTTGGGTGAGCCCATGTCATTTGCTAGAGTTATCTGCTAGACTTATCCAACTGGTCGGTAGGAGCCTCTCTACAGCTATAGCTACTGACCCTCGAGCCTCATCCATGACTGTGACAGGAGTGTTTACTTACTGGAAAGACCTGTACAACTATATGAATCTGGCTAAAATATTTGATGACAGTATTAAGATAGTTATTTACTGTAATTGTGAACTTTTTTTTTAGTTTTATATAATAAAATGGATCTATGTAATTCATGAGGCCATTTCACTCTGGTGTTGTAGTCGATTCCCTGTAAAGTCCATGAACAGCATACGGTGGTGAAATCCATTTGGCTATAGCAGCATACTTCTTGGGACATGGCATTGGAACTCTTTTTGGTCCTATATATAAATCATCAGTATGACCTTACAGTGGCCATAGAGATGTGTTCTTGTAAAGGGCCTATTGCTCTGCTAGATTTGGTACTCAGAAGCAAGCAAAGTGCTATTAAAATGAATAGGAGAGAACCATGACCTACTAAGTCATATGACCCGCCTCTCTTACAGTCATGGAGTTCTCTCTCCTGCATTAAGCAGAGAGAACTCTGTGGGACACTCTAGGCTACACACTGTGGCCTTCTTTTATGAAAATGAAATGCAACACACAGGTCATTGGGTGGAGTAATACCGGGGTGTCCAGAGGAGAGCAATATCCACTTTTCATTTTAAATGAGTGATTTACCACCTTTAATGACTGCTAAGTGCCCGTAGCATCATTTTTTTTTTTGTGTGTATATTTCTTACATCTTATAAAGGAATCCTACATTTGAAGCCACTAAATAATCGGAAAGGGGGGATTGGATCCTCTATATGCCGCCCCACTGCTCCTCCTATCCAGGTACACAGGGGTGAGGCATGGACCCCCTAGAGCATGGGGTTGGAATGAGTCGCAGGGGTGGTGGTAGTGATGGGGGGGATGGAATGGGATCAGTGGCAGTGGTGGTGGGGCGGATGAGATCAGTGGCAGCAGTGATGGGATGGGATGAATGGCAGCAGTGATAGGATGGGATGAGTGGCAGCGGTGGTGGGATGGGATGAGTGGCAGCAGTGATGGGATGGGATGAGTGGCAACAGTGATGAGATGAGATGAGTGGCAGCGGTGGTGAAGGGGATGGGAGGAGTGGCAGCGGTGGTGGGATAGAATGAGTGGCAGCAGTGATGGGATGGGATGAGTGGCAGCAGTGATGGGATGGGATGAGTGGCAGCTGTGGTGGGATGGGATGAGTGGCAGTGGTGGTGGAATGGGATAGGAGGGGTGGCAGCAGTGGTGGAAGGATGGAATGAGTGGCAGCAGTGGTGGTGGGATGGGAAGCGTGGCAGCAGTGGTGATGGGATGGGTGGCAGCAGTGGTGGTGGTGGGATGGGATAAGTAGCAGTGGTGGTGAAGGGGGTGGTATCAGTGGCAGCGGTGGTGGTGTGGGGGTGGCAGCAGTGGTGGTGAGGAGGGGTGGGATTAGTGGCACCAGTGGCAGTGAAGGGGGGTTGAGATTAGTGGCAGCAGTGGTGTTGAGGGGGGTGGGATTAGTGGCAGCAGTGGTGGTGAGTAGTGGCAGCAGTGGCAGTGAGGGAGGGTGGGATTAGTGGCAGTGGTGGTGGTGGTGAGGGGGGTGGCACCAGTGGCAGTGAGGGGGGATGGATTATTTTCAGTGGTGGTGCCATCCCCCACCATCACCAAAGATCTCATCTCTATCCCCATCACCTCTATTGTAGAGGCAGGAACTGAATGTAAATATATAAAGCAGTGCATAAAGTACTGACGTTATATAAATACCTGTAATTAAAATAATAAATAATAAATGTATTAATAAATGTTACAGAGTTACATACACAATCCTGTACCCACAGTTGATCCAGAGGAAAGCGAAAAACCCCAGCAAAGCATAATCTTATTTGCTACAGCAGGGGAAAAAATTCCTTTCTGATCCCCCAAGAGGCAATCGGATATTCCCTGGATCAACTTTATCTATAAATATTAGTACCTAGTTACATTATGTTTATTTAAGAAATAATCCAGGCCTTTTTAAAAGCAATCTAGTGAGCTGGCCAGAACCACCTCTAGAGGGAGTCTATTCCATATTTTCACAGCTCTTCCTGTGAAGAAACCTTTCCATATTTGGAAATGAAATCTCTTTTCCTCTAGACGTAAAGCTCCGCCTCTATATCCACCCACAGGATTTGTTAATATCTATAAAAGTCTGACTGAGAGCAACGTCCCCCATTCTCCTTTGTCCTCAAGATATACACCCGCAAGACTGTGATGTTGCGATAAGTCACTACCTCCCAACTGTGTCGGTATCCGTCTGGATTCAGCCTCTCTCAGGCATAGTCCCACAACTTAGGTTGCTAAATGCACCAAAAAGCCCCTTCTGGTGGTCTTTTGAGGGTTAAAGATTTCTCTAACTAGAGACGACAGAACCTCATGTGGTGCACCTGAGATCGTGTTTGGCTGCTGGAGTCCATGATGCATGTGTCTCTCTGCACACCTGAGAGGGTGCTTCCTTGCTAGAGTCCACGATGCATGTGTCTCTCTGCACACCTGAGATGGTGCTTCGTTGCTGGACATAGGCGTGCGCAGCCTATGGCATTAGGGTGTGCACCTCAAACCAAAGCTCAAACACATGTGCGTGTGTATATATATATATATATATATATATATATATATATATATATGAATATATACACACACTTTTATAAATAAATGTAAACAAACATTTTAAGCGGTATTAAAACATTTTAAATTAAATAAACAATTATCAATGTATACCATAGATCCCCTTTAGAGCAGGGTCCCCATAGATCCCCCTTTAGAGCAGGGTCCCTATAGATCCCCCTTTACAGCAGGGTCCTCCATAGATCCCCCTATAGAGCAGGCCAGGGTCCCCATAGATCCCCCTTTAGAGCAGGGTCCCCCACAGAACCTCCTTTAGAGAAGGGTCCCCATAGATCACCTTTTAGAGCAGGGTCCCCATATATCCCCCTTTAGAGAATGGTTCCCATATAATCTATGGGGATATTTCTCTAAAGTGGGGAATCTATGGGGACCCTGCTCTAAAGGGGGATCTAAGGGGACCCTGGCCTGCTCTAAAGGGGATCTATGGGGACCCTGGCCTGCTCTAAAGGGGATTTGGGATCTATGGGGATCCTGCTCTAAAGGGGGATCTATGGCATAGATCCCCTTTAGAGCAGGGTCCCCATAGATCCCCTTTAGAGCAGGCCAGGGCAGGTCCCCCATAGATCCTCCTTTACAGCAGGCCAGGGTGAGGTGAGGCCCCCATATAGATGCCCCTTACAGCAGGCCAGGGTGAGGTGAGGTCCCCCATATAGATCCCCCCTTACAGCAGGCCAGGGTGAGGTGAGGTCCCGTCCCCCATATAGATCTCCCCCCTTACAGCAGGCCAGGGTGAGGTGAGGTCCCCCATATAGATCCCCCCTTACAGCAGGCCAGGGTGAGGTGAGGTCCCGTCCCCCCATATAGATCTCTCCCCTTACAGCAGGCCAGGCAAGGGCAGGTTCCCCATAAAATAGATCCCCTTTACATAGTCTTCTTCTCACTCAGTCAGACAGTCACTAGTACAGTCAGTACTACAGTACTACTCTTACCTACCTTTTGTTCACCTTTTCCGACTCCCCGGGCTAGGTTTTCCTCCTGCAGCACCAGCACCACAGACCATCCCCAGGCTCTCTGGCCTCTCACCTGCCTTCTTTGCTGTCTGACTTTTCTGACTCCTGTCGTCCTCCTCCTCGCCGCGCCGGCTTCTTCTGCTGCTGGCCTGGTGGTTCTCTCCAGCGATGCACTGGGCGGCCGCTGCACAAGCTAGTCCCTCCTCCAGACAGTCCCTCTCCGCACCGCACGCCTGTCGCCCCCACCACTCCACAGTGGGCGTGCCGGCTGGATCCGATTCGGGAGCCGAGCAGCCGAGCTGCCAAGCCAAAGTCAGCAAGGAGTAAGAGTGAGAGAGAGCAGAGAGCAGACTCAGCGGGTGGCGGCGGCCATGGCGGAAGCACGAGGGTGATTAGGGTGTGCCTGGGCACACCCGCCACACCCGTGCGCACGCCTATGTTGCTGGAGTCAACGAGTCATGTGTCTCTCTGCACACTTGAGATGGTGCTTCCTTGCTGGAGTCCACGATGCATGTGTCTCTCTGCACACCTGAGATGGTGCTTCCTTGCTGGAGTCCACGATGCATGTGTCTCTCTGCACACCTGAGATGGTGCTTCCTTGCTGGAGTCCACGATACATGTGTCTCCCTGCACACCTGAGATAGTGCTTCGTTACTGGAGTCCACGATACATGTGTCTCCCTGCACACCTGAGATGGTGCTTCGTTGCTGGAGTCCACGATGCATGTGTCACTCTGCACATCTGAGATGGTGCTTCGTTGCTGGAGTCCACGATGCATGTGTCACTCTGCACATCTGAGATGGTGCTTCGTTGCTGGAGTCCATGATGCATGTTTCTCATTCATGTGCACAGCGGCTCATCCATCCCCGCAGGTCTCGCTCAGGAGGTGCAGAAAGTTTCCAGTGAGTGTCAGCATTCCTCCTCCCCTGAGTGCTAATAGCGACAAAAGGGTAAGAAGTGCTGGGCCTATGGCGAGAAGCTGTTACCAGATTAACATGTCTCTGGATATTGCCGCCGAGACTTCTCTAAGGACAAAGAATGGTGTAAGCCAGCAAGTCATGGCCCTTCATAGGCAATTAGTTAGTGAGTCTCTAAATGAGTTTTGTCCCCCCTTCTGCGTCGGAGGGGCTATTCCTTCTGCGTCAGCAGGGGTTTTTTTTTTTTATTTTTTTTTGTCACGCAGCAGCACTAATAATATTTAGGACATCATTTCTGTCCCCTCCCCCTTCAGCGTCACAGGTGCTATTCCTTCTTTGTCAGCAGTGGTTTTCTTTTTTTTGTGGCGCAGCAGCACTTATAATATTTAGGACATAATTTCTGTCCCCCCCCCCTTCAGCGTCACAGGTGCTATTCCTTCTTTGTCAGCAGTGGTTTTCTTTTTTTTTGTCGCGCAGCAGCACTAATAATATTTAGGACATCATTTCTGTCCCCCCCCCCTTCAGCGTCACAGGTGCTATTCCTTCTTTGTCAGCAGTGGTTTTCTTTTTTTTTTGTGGTGCAGCAGCACTAATAATATTTAGGGCATAATTGCTGCCCCCCCCCCTTCTGCATCGCAGGTGCTATTCCTCCTGCGTCAGCAGTGGTTTTAATTTTTTGTGGTGCAACAGCACTTATAATATTTAGGGCATAATTGCTGTCCCCCTTCTGCCTTTTCTTTGTTTTTTTTTTGCTTTATTAATTTTTTCTTTATTAAAACAAATAACTATATTAAAACGGTTTATAGTGCACCAAACGCAAAAGTATTGCACCCGAGCACCATATTGCCTTCCCACGCTCTATAATAAAAAGTTACTAAAATCCCCCCCAAAAAATGAAAAACAATAATAAAATGGTTTATAGTGCACCAAGCACATATGTATTGCACCCAAGCACTATATCCCACACTTTAGAAAAAAACCCCCCCCCAAAAGATCCCCATCATGTCCAAAAGGCCAATAAGGAGAGGCAGACGCTCTCAGGCCACTAAAAGAGGGCAAGCAGCCTCTGTGACCACAGTGAAAAGTGGTGGTCACGGACATGTGGCATCCTCTGCAGGAGGGGCACACTTGTCCTTTTTTCTGGTGGGTGCTGGCCAGATTATTAGGCTCATACTAATTTTCCTTCCACCGCAGCTGCCAAAGTGGCCTATTCCACAGGCTCCTTGTCCACAGCTACTCCTTTTGTAGCCCCACCATTTTGCAGCAACGAAAATTCCATACTGCTATTTGATTGAACGATCAAACAATTTAATGTGACTGCCTATGTTTAGGATGCCGAGGGGCGGGAGTCCATCCATGAGGTGCGGGGTGGAGTGGTCTGGGTCCTCTAATGTGTGAGTGTGTGTAGACGTGGTTTGTATTTTGGGAACGTTTCCACAGGTCTGATTACCAGTCAGATGTGGATTTTAGTGACTGTTATTCTTCAATGCCATTCAATATTCTTCAATAAAATTGTTCTTTTTCATTAACCACATTCCTGCTTAATGACCAGGCCACTTTTTTTTAACTTGGCACTGCGCGACTTTAACTGACAATTGCACGGTCATGCAATGCTGTACCCAAACAAAATTTACGTCCTTCTTTTCCCACAAACAGAGCTTTCTTTTGGTGGTATTTGATCACCTCTGTGCTTTTTATTTTTGCGATATTAATAAAAAATTTACATTTTCTACTTTGACAGTTAAAAAATATCCAATATTTAATGTTTGTCATATATTTAGGCCAGAATGTATTTAGCTACATGTCTTTGACAAAAAAATTCTCAATGATTGCATTTTTAACCACTTTAAGACCGAAAGATTTTACACCATTCCTGACCAGGCCATATTTTGCGATTCGGCACTGCGTTATTTTAACGGACAAATGGCTTTCTTTTGGTGGTATTTGATCACCTGTGCGATTTTTAATTTTTGAAAAAAAGAGCAATACTTTTCACATTCTGATATATAACATTCCCCCAAAAAAATTTACAAATCAAAATTTTTTAACATTTTAGGCCAATTTGTTTTCTGCTACATATTTTTGGTAAAAAAATCACAATAAGCGTATTTTGATTGGTTTGCGCAAAAGTTATCGCGTTTACTAACTACGGGAAAGATTTGTCATTTTTATTGTTTATTTTTTTTTACTAGTGATGGCGGCGATCTGCATTTTTTTTTGCGGGACTGCGACATTGCGGCGGACAGATCGGACCCCTAACTGACATTTTTGACACTTTTGGTGGGACCAGTGACATTACTACGGTAATCAGTGCTATAAATATGCACTGTTACTGTAATAATGACACTGGCAGGGAAGGGGTTAACCCTGTTGGTGATCAAGGGGTTATATGTGTGCCTCATGTTTACTGACGTGTGTGGGGGGAGGGGGTTGTGTGACACAGATCGCAGGTTCAGCTATGCTGAATCCTGTGATCTGTCCCTGCCTGTCACAGAGGAGATCCGCACGCTTTGTTTACACAAGCGGGCGGATTTTCTCAGTCTTTCCCCAACGATCGGGGAAGAGAGATGGTGATCATCACTTCTCCTCCCCTGGCCCGACTCCCGCTGTTCCTAAATACAGCGGAAGCGAGCCTCCGGGGCCGCGCATCGCCGCCAAGAGAGGGAGGAATCTGGTGACGTAGGTCTATGTCACCAGACCCAGGGCTGCCACTTTGCTGCAGTAGGAGCAACGTGAGCAGTGGTAAAATGGTCAAAACCAGTGTTGAGCCTTGCTTTGCAACCACTTGCAGAGGTGACCCTAGTGGCACCTCTGTTTTTCTCTTTTGGAACTCAAGATTGGCAATGCTGCAGTGGCTGCACACACAGCAGAGGTCCATTAATGAGTACCTGTGTGAGTATGGCACAAGGAAAGGTTCAGGTGATCTTGGCTTCTTTTTGCCACCCAGTGGCTGCTGATAAAGGATGCATGCACTGTCCTGTCACCATTTAAGGAGGCCACAAGGATGGTGAGCTGCAACAATGCATTCATCAGGGACACTATCCCTCTGGTCTTCCTGCTGGAGTACATGCTTCATGGAATCATGGACAGGGCACTTGAGGTAAAACAGCGGGAAGATGGAGGGGGACTTCCTTTTCTTACAAGGCCCCCTTAATGGAGATACCATTCCTGCGGGGCCACAAAACACACAGGAGGAAGAGGAGGAGGAGGATTGTGGCAGCATGGATGTAGAGGATAACATACAGCAGTCTTCAAGGGATGGTTTTCATTCCCCAGAAACCCCAGGAGTTGTACGTGGCTGGGGAGAGTTTGCTCCTGAAAATGTCATCCCTAGTGATCCAGGGGACTCAGAATCTCATGCCTCCTTAAATTTATGCATGGGCCCCCTGAATCTGCAAAGCCTGCAAAAGGATCTGAGGATTCCTGGTATCAAGGAGAGGGATTATTTATGGTTGGCAAACCTTCTTGATCCACGTTACAAGGTTAAGGTTGCAGATCTCATCCTGCCTTCGCAGAGAGAGCAGAGGATGAAACATCTTAAAGAAACGCCTTGACGAAAAATTTGTGTAACACCTTTCCAGACACTGGGAGGTTACCATTTCCTGGACAACGTGTTTCTGAGGCTTTGTTCGGTCAAAGGAGGAGTGGTGAAGAAGGCGGCCGGCTGACCAATGCCTTTAAACAATTCTTTAGTCCTCAGCATCCAGGGCTGTTAGGTTTAAGAAACCATTGACAGCGTCTGGTGCAGGGTTATCTAGGGGCAAAAGCAGACTTGGAGACCTTCCCAACTGAGCATCAACTGGGTTACTGGGTCTTGAGGATGAACCACTGGCCAGAACTTGCTCAATATGCAATAGAGCTACTGGCCTGTCCTGCTTCCAGCCTGATTTTCCGAAAAGACATTCAGTGCTGCTGGAGGTTTTGTGACAGATAAAAGAGTGCGTCTGTCCACAGACTCTGTTGACCAGCTGACATTTATCAAAATGAATCAGTCCTGGATCAACAGCAGCTATTAAGCCCCTGATGCTGATGTAACTGATTGAATTTGCTAGGTATCTTGGATTCCTTGAACACTGCCTATCAGGGGAGGACTAGGCCAGGGGGCAGGGGGGAAATTGCCCCCTGGGCTGCTCTGATGCCCTGTAAAAAGGCTGCACTGCTTCTGTCACAGACATGCCTAAATAATTCCTGGTTAAGAGAAGTAAAAAGTCCCCGATGCTGACCTACTGAGTGCAAGATGAAGACAAGGACAGAGCACAGCCCCCTCCCCCCCAGCATGGATGGTGTGAACTGTATCTGAGCAACACCCAAGGCCCACCAACACCCAAGGCCCAATTTTTCTGCACGTCTTTGACAGGTGCATGCAATTTCAAATTTTTTTTCCTAATTTTTTATAGCAGGGCCTGTTCCTGTGCTCAGCAAGAGTAACTGTGAGGGTTTACAGTTTTCAGGCACCACCAACACCCAAGTACCAATTTTTCTGCATCTGTTTGACAGGTGCATGCAATAATTTTTTTTTTTTTCAAATGTTTAAAAGCAGGGCCTCTTCCTGCACCCAGCAAGAATAACTGTGTAGGGTTACAGTGTTCAGGCACCACCAAAACCCAAGGCACAATTTTTCTGCACCTGTATGATAGGTGCATGTAATTTAAACATTTTTTTCTCATTTTTAACAGCAGGGCCCCTTCCTGCACCCAGCAAGAGTAAATGTGAGGGGTTACAGTGTTCAGGCACCAACGACACCCAAGGCTCAATTTTTCTGCACCTGTTTGACAGGTGCATGTATATTCAATTTCTCTTTTCTAATTTTTAATAGCAGGGCCCATTCCTATGCCCAGCAAGAGTAACTGTGAGGGTATACAGTATTCAGGCACAAGGCACAATTTTTCTGCACCTGTGTGAAAGGTGCATGTAATTTTAATTTTTTTTCAAATTTTTAACTGCAGGGTCCGTTCTTGCACCCAGCAAGAGTAACTGTGGGAGTTTACAGTGTTCAGGCACCACCAACACCCAATGCCCAATTTTTCTGCAACTCTTTGACAGGTGCATGTCATTTATTTATTTTTTTCTAATTTCTAACAGCAGGGCCCATTCCTGTGCCCAGCAAGAGTAACTGTGAGGGTTTACAGTGTTCAGACACCACCAACACCAAAGGCCCAATTTTTCTGCACCTGTATGACAGGTGCATGTAATTAAAAATGTTTTGTTCAAATTTTTAACAGCAGGGCCCAGGGCCCGTTCCTGCACCCAGATGTTTGAGATGTTCTGGTGTGAACAGAACAGGGGGGTGTTCAGCCCATCCCTATTTATCATATGTATGCTGCCATGTTGGCATCAGGAAAATGGAAAATTGTATGAAGTACTTACTGTCATTTTCCTTTCCTAACACCTGTCCATGGCAACATACAAACCCTCCCTTTTTTTGATCTTGTTATTTTTATGGAGAATGGGGGAGGTTGCTCTTAGTCAAACTTTTAAAGATTTAAACGGGTCCTGAGTGTGGATATAAGGGCGGAGCTATATCATATGTATGCTGCCATGGATTGGCATCAGGAAACGAAAATTGCGGTAAGTATTTGATATAATTTTCCATTTTTTGGCTCCATAGACTTCAATAGAACCGCATCAAAAACGCATGCTCATTTGTTTCTGGTGTATTTTTGGTAGGGTTTTGGGTTTTTCAACCAGACTTCTCTGCCTACAAAAATAAAAATGCAGAAGCGTGAAAACGCATCAAAAACGCGCTGCATAAATGCATCAAAAAATCGCACATGCTTAGATCTAAACCTAGCCTAAAGGTAATTTTAAAGATAAGCTAATAAGAAAAAAAATACAATGCAAGAACATATGTAAGAAAAGAAAATCTTAGATAATGTTGACTTGTTGGTGTTATGCTTTTCCCTCCTGAGCTGATCATTACTCTGACTTGGCACCCAGCACTTTCTGTGTGGTCTGGTCTGCCAGAGTAATGGCTGTACACAAGCTGTGCTGTCTTTATGGGAAATGTTTGTGGTCTGGAACATGATATAAAAAGAACTGGAAGAGCTGATTACAAACCACATTGCAGACAGATTCTAACCACTCACCACAAGGCAGCAGCAAAGAAAAAAAACAAGAGCTGGGGGTATCCCACTAATACCTTGCAGTAAGTAGTATAAAATGACCGCTAAGAAAGGTTTACCCTATTAAATACCGGATGTGCCTTTGGATTACTGCCCAGAGGAACTGCTTGCATTTGCTTCTCTATCCAAGAGTCAAGAATATTGCATCAGACTGCAGGATGTGAACGTTCAACTGCAGCAAAGGAAACAACTGTCAGATAAACACTGCAGGGCATAACCCAGCCTTTCTCAACCTTTTCAACACAGAGGAACTTTGTAAATAAATCAATTTCTTGTCCCCGGGAACCCCTGCTAAAAATTAAAAATCTACAACTCATGACACATTAGTCTGACAGTCAGTGGGAAGAATTCTCCTTAC
This sequence comes from Pelophylax lessonae, assembly GCF_965119305.1. Lineage (NCBI taxonomy): Eukaryota > Metazoa > Chordata > Amphibia > Anura > Ranidae > Pelophylax > Pelophylax lessonae. The sequence goes on from NC_138771.1 coordinate 344,614,038, forward strand.
TCTTGTCCTCATTGGGAAGAATTACCCCCTTACAGATAGCTAAAAGGAAAAATGGTGTCTTTGGGATTGCTCAAATGGCCCATTGCTCAAGGAACCCCTAGCAACCTCAGGAGGAACCCTAGTGGTCCACAGAACCCTCGTTGAGAAACCCTGGCATAACAGATAGATGAATTCAGTGTTCTTCAATATACCAGCTTTGGCCATTGCCATGGTGCTGCTCACTTCCGAGAGGCCACAAATGTGACCAACAGCCACAGTACTGCCTCTAACAATGCCTTCCTCTGCTTTTCTCTTCCAAAGGTTGACACCATATTTGTCCATGCATTACCTAGGTTCAACATCTACTCTTTGAACTATGATACTGACTCAGTGCTGGTACATTCATGTATTTCCTGGTGCCTGTGCAGTTCTTGGTTGCGTTTACAAATGTCTGAGACAGGTCAGCCCCCAGCCTAGCCTCTTCCTGATTTAATATAAGTTGCAATGTTGCAGTCTGATTACTAAGGGAGAAGTGACTGATGCTTTGTCTTCTTCTGCCTGCGGCAGAATGATAACATCATCAGTCAGAGTCACTTAAATGGAGATAAAGACTGCTTTTTATTGTTAAAGGGAACAGCTATACTAAAAAGTGCATTGTTGTTTCATAATGTCTAAAAAATACAGTGTAAAAAGTGAATCAATAACTAAAACAAATACATGTATTTAAAGTGGTTTTGAAGGTTGAAGTTTTTTAAAAAAAACCTTCTGTGTACAAGCCCCTCCTTCCAGCCCCCCCCCCCACATTCTTACCTGAGCTCCCTCCGATCCAGTGATAGCCTTGTCTGTTCCGGGACTCTCCCTCCTCATTGGCTGAGACAGCAGCGGTCAAATCCAGTGAGGCAATGAGAAGAGAGTGGGGGGGCAGCTACGGCTCTATGTGTCTTATATACGCATAGAGCAGTGGTTCAGGAGCTATCACGCAGTGGTGCCCCCAGGGAAACCGGCTTTCTTTGGGGGAACTGCTCGAGGGAGAGGAGCCAGGAGCGCTGTGGGGGACCAGAAAAGAAGAAGATTGGACTTGCTCTATGCAAAACAACTGCACAGAGCAGGTATTGTTTTAAGTGTAAAACAAAAATGAAGCTTTATTACCACTTTAAAATGTGAAACAAGAAATAATGCACACTAAAAAGGATACCAAAACACAATAAAATTGTAATAAAGGAGATAGATGGGCTGTCCCTATTAGATCATACCTAGCAACTTATAAGAAATATAGTGATGCCCATCAGTGACATAAGTGCTGAAACACAGTGGGGTTAATTTACTAAAACTAAAGAGTGCAAAATCTGGTGCAGTTGTACATAGAACCCAATCAGCTTTCAGGGTTTTTTTGAGCAAAATTTATACTTAAACAAGTTGAAGTTATAAGCTGATTGGTTTCTATGCGGAGCTGCACCAGATTTTGCACTATCCAGTCTTTGTAAAACATCACTCTAGTGTGACAATAATCAGCATATGTATTCTTTAAATTTTTTTAGAGGTAGTTATATAGTGTTATCAATTTACGCAGAACTTTACATATATAATGTACATTTAGATTAGTCCCTGCCCTCAGGGAGCTTACAATCTAAGGTCCCTAACTCACATTCATACATAGATAGTAGGGCCAATTTAGACAGGAGCCAATAACCTGCCAACATGTCTTTGGAGTGTGGGAGGAAACCGGAGTAACTGGAGGAAACCCATGCAGGCACAGGGAGATCATGCAAACTCCAGGCAGTTAGTTTCATGGCTGGTATTAACATGAATTAATATTTTAACCTCTTCCTGCCACCTTCTCCTGACCCTTTAGGAGCTTCTAAATGCAGGGAGACAGAGAAGGGCATTTGGGTCATGTGAGCGCTGTGATTGGCTGTCACAGCTGTCACATGATGGGAAAGCTCCCGATCACAAGTAAGCATTGGGAGCTTTCCTGGCCCCACTGGTGGCATGCTGGGAGCAGGCAAGGCGCACGCTCTCAGCACAGAAAAGTGTTACATAGGCACACACATTTGTGGCCACTTGGCGTTTAAGCCCATCCGCTGACAGGCTGCATATATGCGTACCATCGGTGGGAAGAAGTTAAACGGTTCTTGTAATGTGTTAACTACAATTACCAGCAATTCATGGTATACAGATCCAGTGCTTCATCGCCACAGATAGACTCTACCTGATTGCTGGAAAGATTGACCCCAAAAATAAAAGGTCAGTAGAGTATTGGACAATGCCCGACAACAGCTGGGTAACCTTAAATTGGGAACCATCAGCTCTCCAGTCTCAAGCACAATTACATTAGCATCAGATGTTAAATGTCTTAAGGCAATAACAGGCTTGCAACATTGCTCCAAAAAAGTTCTGGTCACCATCCATCCATGTCTCCATGTATAATGTTTTAGAATTTTTTTTTTCTTATGTAGACTTGCAGACTTATTGAGGGGATCACTTTGAGATAGTGGCATACCTTATGCAGTGCAGTGGGAGTGCTCCCCCCATGAACAGCCAGCAGCAAGGTGCATTAAGAGTGCAAAATCAGATTGTTAATATTCTGTCCAACAGTGTTTGTATATCCCAGCACCAATATCACTCAGTCATTGTCATTGAGAAGAAGAATGGAAGAGCCTATTAAGGGTTGTCAGCGATAGGATGATGAATGCTGCTTTCTGCACTAATGTATGGGGGATTCATCCTCCCCACTGGGTATTTTTCTCTATGACCCCAAATGTAAGAAGAATTATATCTACCAACCACATGTCTTTGTTCCCACACGCTACCAGAGATTTTTCACAGTCTCTCTGCATTTTTCCACTGACCACCTTTATAAGAAATGTAATTTAGGCTGGTGACCATGGGCATACTTCCTCAAAGGTTGTGTGTCCTTCTGGACCAAGTTCACGTCCTTGCATTTTCTCGCACATGTGTTTCCATTGAAGTAAATAACACACATGCATGTTTGGAGGCATTGATTTGAATTTATACTTTTATATGTTGACCTGCAATGCATTGTGTTGATGTGAGTTTTTCCATTGATTTCAGCAGAAACAACTGAATGAAGCCAAAGAGAACAGGCAAAAGTGCAATAATATAATTAGGAAAGCATAAATTGTGCTGTAATATTTATTTGATTTATTTTTTAATGGCAAGAGTATATAAATATAAAACATTTTCACTGTCTTCATTTCATTTCTGGACTTAATTGTTTTTTTTCATTAATAATTGTGAAAATTATTTAGTAATTTTGATAATGGCAGGGTGGGGTTATTAACAAATTAATAGGCTCCTGCTGCTGTCAGTCAAATCCACAAAAGTAAAAGATTTACTAGGGCAGTGTACAGGGGGTCAGAAGGGCAGAGGACAGGGGTCAGCTGGGTGGAGAGCAGAAGTTATCAGGGCAGAACACAGGGGTCAGTAGAGCAGAGGACAGGGGTCAGCAGGGTAGTGTACAGGGGTCACAAGGGCAGAGGACAGGGATCAACAGAGCAGAGAAGAAGGATCTGCAGGGCAGTGTACAGAGGTCAGTAGTATAAAGGATAGGGGTCAGCAGGGCAGGGGACAGGAGTCAGTATGGCAGGGGAAGAAGGGTCTGCAGGGCAGTCTACAGGGGCAAGGAGTACAAGGAACAAAGATCAGCAGGGCAGAGGAAAGGGGGTCAGAAGGGCAGTGTACAGGGTTCAGCAGGATGGAGGTCAGCAGGACAGAGGACAGGGGTCAGCAGGACAAGGGCCAGTAGGGCAGAGAAAATGGGGTCAGAAGTGCACTGTAAAGTGATCAGAAGGGTAGTTTACAGAGATCAGCAGGAGGGAGGACAGGGTCAGCAGGACAAAGGACAGGGGTCAGCAGGACGAAGGACAATGGTCAGCTCGAGTATAGGATGGAGGACAGGGGTCAGTAGGACGGAGGACATGGGGTCAGCAGAGCAGTATACAAGGGTTAGCAGGATAGGGTACAGGAGGTCAAATCCCTCCCATTCCCCCTCCTAGCACAAATCCCCTCGAACCCCCCCCCTCCTAGCAAAAATCCCCCCCCTCCCCAAATTACCCTTCTCAGCACAAATAGCCCCCCCCCCCATCCACAAACCTCTCATCCCAAGCCTAAATGAGTCTTACCCCCCTCTCTTCCTCCTATTGTGTTCCCAGAACAATTCCCACACCTGTAAGTCCCCCCCCCCCCCAGAAATTACAGGCGGGAAATCCTACAAAGGAAGTAAGGGCTGTGCTGTGCTCCTGTCATAATAGTGCTATTTTATGCAGAAGATGACACAGGATTGCTCTTACATCAGGCTGTTCTCACTTGCTTTGATTACCTACCCCTATCTTCTCCCAGCATCAGAAAATGTGGGTGGGGCAGGTGATCCAACCATATTAAGAATAGTCCCCCCAGCTCTGAAACAGCTAGGACCTCCATGATCATCATACAACTCCAGTAAAATTGCCCCTAAAGGGGCAGTAGCCCCTAAGGCTGTGGAACTTCTCCAGCAGGACAACCTCATGCCTATTTATATTCTCCCCAGCCACCTACTGAACACACCTCTCCAGTAATTGGCTGAAGCACAATAAATATGCCCATTTGACTCTCCCAGCCCTATGTTCTGGAAACATCCAGAAGGCAGGGGGAATCAGTCAAACCTGCAACCTGTGAGATCTAGAACAGCCCAAAAAAATCAATAGCTGCTCCAATGATTACAGAGGAGCCAAAAAGAACTAAATTTGCCTGACATCCTAGCAGATTATTTAGGAGGGTGTTGCATCACAACCCATGTTTTAATAGATCCCCACCACCTGTGCATTGTGGTGCAATAAAGCACACCACAATGGACAGGTGACTCACATCTGTGTGTTGTAGTGCGCTAAAATGTATGTAAATTATAGTGTGCCACAGCACACCATACCTCATATCATGCATTACAGCGTGTTGTGCTAACATGGAGGAAAATGTGTGTTACTTCTACATATAGTGTTAATGAGCCTCTATGGGTTTATCACAATTACCTTATCATACCTTCAGTTAGATATAACTATGAACAGCTGACATAATTCTATATAATACTGTTTATACAGTTAATAAAAGTATGTGTACGTTTATATACAACATATATATATATACAATCTATATATATACACTATATATATATATATATATATATATATATATATTTTTTTTTTTTTTTTTCAACAGAACACAGCATTACCTTACACTATACACTCTTGAGATACACATATAAACAGATGTGAATCATCCACACAATAAAGAAACAGACTGCATATTTCCAAATAGTACCTGGCACAGTCTGCTCGCCAGCTTCCTCCAGTCTAAAATAACATCCCTGGAACATAACAGGGTGAAAGAGAATCAGAGTCTTGTAGCATATCCTAATGCCCTGATTTATGATAAAAAATTTAAAAGAAATCATTTATATTTCATCGGGTCTAAATAGCTCCATGAAAGTTTTATCCAAAGTGCCACTGTATTTATAGTCAGCTCTCCTCCTGTGGAGGTAATTAATAGACAGATAATTTTCATGAATATCTTCCCAAACTCTGCATTACCATCACAGCTGGTGTTTACTGTAAGCACAATAAAAGGAGAATGAGATACTGCCAAGGAAATTGTATTTAGTGATACGCTGCAGCAGGGAACACAGCACTTCCTTAACATCCCTCTGCCCAGAAGGGAAAACAAAGCTTATACTGAACTTGTCTTATAGAAAAAATTAACATCACCAACCATCTAAAGGATTCTGTGTTGTAGATGCTGAGTGTAAAAGGATGGCACAATGTGAACAGCTTGTAAAGTCTGTTTTACAGGAACAGAAAAGAGAAATGTAGCTTGTTCTTTGGAATGCCAGCTCATCAAATTTAGAGCATCATCTAAAATATGCATATAAATGTTTGTTGACTACTATTTTCGAGGATGTCATCGAATTTTAAGGATGGCATTATAAGTAGATAAATTCGCGCAAATAAAAATCTGCAAATTCCTTAGCATTAGCAATAAAATACTGTATGAGGAGTAATGGTATTGATCATAGTTGCTCCATTATTATTATTATAATTTATTTATTTATTATCTTCATATGTTTAAAAAGTTGCTTGGGTTAAAAAAGACATGTCCTAAAATATTTAACCTTTCAAACAAAACTATTATACACTTTCTATAGTTAAGAAGGTAAAAAAAATCATATTAAGCACAGCACAGTTGCCTTAAAGTGTTACTAAACCCGGGACCCTGTATTCACTATATTTCATCTCCCACAGTACACAGAACACAGAAATGCAAATATTTTAGTATATATAAACTGCTAAATACCTTTTCTCATTAGCAGTATTTAGCGGTCTTGTGACTTCTTTCAAGGTCCGGCCAAGCACTGGTTAAAACTTGTAGGAATTTTGTATTCTCATCTGACTGTCCTATGAGGCTGCATGTTCCCTGACCCTCTGTCTTGACAATGCTGATTGGCCCTGTGCTGATCACAGGCACCCTCCCAAAAGAAAAAAGAACTCTCTAGCAATACATACCAAACTGAGCATGTGCAGATTGCCCACAAGGCTCTCTCTCTTCTATCAGCAGATGGATTGGGGACAGTAAAAGAAGGGGAGGATCTGAGAAGACAGGATCAAACAGCCTTTTTACACATTGCGGAGGATTAATGTGTTAGGTTCCCCAGTGAGTATAACATGCATTCTTTAATTCATATACCGGCTGATTTTACTATTGTGGGTTTAGTAACACCTTAAGGGAAACAGTAGAATACAAGAGCTGCATTGCTGATGTCCTGAAAATGCCAGTTGCCTGCTTTTCATAATGACTCCCTGGCTTCAGAATTTTCTGACTGATCCAAAACAAAATTGAAAATCAGGTACGTCAGAGAAATTTTATTATCTCCAGTTTACTGACTTAAAACATTGATCAAGAGACCTGGAGGATAAGCTAGATAAAAAAGTTTATGTTAACAAGCAACTAAATACACCCTGTTATAGCAGGGGCAATATTATGGCTGATGGGGCCACATAACAAAATCTATCAAGTGGCCCCTTGCTCTCTGCTCTCCGCTCTCCATCCCCAAGGCAATTCTTAGAGCGATAGACAATGCTATTTGTCTTGGTAGAAATCTTATAGTGGTTTCCAAAGTGTATATACATATATAGATGTATTTGCCAAAGAATACTGCACCCTGTAAAAATTATGCATGGCTTACTGTGACTATAATTATGCTCTTGTTTTAAAGGTTTGGCTTCATTCTGCTAAGTTTCAAGAACTGGTTAGCTATGAAAGGAAAACTTGGACATTATTATTATTATTAATATTATACAGGGTTTATATACAGTAGCACCAACAGTTTGTGCAGCGCTTTACATGCAGCAATTCACTGGTTAGGCCAAGTTAAAAAAAATCCTTGGGTTTAGCCTTTTTGAAAAATTAGTGCCCGGACACAGAAGAGAATTCAACAACCAATTCTATGTAGCATTCTGCTATAGTGTTGGTGTTGGATATTTGAATAGAAAGCGCCAAAACATTTATTTTCCTCTTCCATTTGCAGTATAAATTTGTGATTTCAAATCATTTTATACTGCCGTTGCACACTGCAGTCTTGCTTGACATACATACATTTTAAAAAGCTGCTGGTATGAACAAAGAAGTCATTTAATGGAAATGAAAAAAAAAAGTTCCCTTTCTATGCTTGAAGCAAGCACACATTCACAGGGTCAGCATAAGATAAAAGTCCATGGGTACATCACTACCATTTATTAAAAGGGTAAATTGAATAACTCTTAGTATTTGGCTGGTAAGGAAACCTATTCCAAGAGAAATATAAAGTCTGCAACGTCAAATCGTTGTCGTCTGGCTATCATATTGATCCAATATCTTCCATACTTAGTCATTTGGCCACCATTCAACTCAGAAGAGAAGCAAGAGTGTCTGCAGGAAACAGCGTGGAAAGATAATGGGTATTTATTATCCTACAGTTAATAGGCAATATATATTTTTGTTAAATGTACTGCATGTGAAGATTTTTTTTCTTTTGGATAGAGTAAAGCCCGTACACACGATCAGATTATCGAACGATCTGTCGTCCGTTTTTTGTGGCATGCTAGTCTGATGTGGAAAGTGAAGAGGTTATTTTCATATGAATTTTCCCATACAACAGAATTCTACTTCAGAAGTGATGTCATGTGTTGGATTGCTTTGTATGTGTTCTTTCGTCTCTGAGCATGCCTAGTCTTGCTCCTAAGATTTTTTTCCGTCGAAATCTGTACTAATGAGATGAAAATCAGACGTTGTATTACGGACGACAAAAATGTTATAGCCTGCACATCAGGATTTTGTCAGCCGAAAAGTCCGAGTTGGCTGTCGAAAGCACCATACTAACAATCCGAAAATCGTCAGATCGGTCCTCGGACGAATTTTCCCTTCAGATTTTCTTATCGTGTGTATGGGCCTTAAATAAAAATTTACACCATTGTCAGGTTTTTTTTTCTGTCTTTTTCTGTTGGGAATATTTCCCTTTATTTCCTCTCTTGGAGATGCAACAGTAAGTGAGAGGAACCCCCATAAGTAAAGGTAACTTACATTTTTGTGACAGTTGTCACCCCATCGGAAGATATTACCTTATTTCTTCTGGTAGCTCTTAACTTCTTGATTTTCCACCACTTCTATTTTTAGTGTCGATAATTATCAGGGCAAATGGAAAGAGTGAATATCCTCACCTGGGACACGGACAGCAATGAAAACTTGGCAGTCAGTCTAATTTTTCCCCAGTCCATCCAAAACTACAAAAGAAAAGTTTTGCCTTTGCAAACACTTTAAGAGAAGTTGGAGTTAGGCTGTAACTTAGCCACTGATATGGTTACATAGTTAGGCAGGTTGAAAAAAGAAACAAGTCCATCCAGTTCACCCAATACAAAAAAATAAAAAATACAACCATACAATCCCATAAACACAATCCTATACCAGTTGATCCAGAGGAAGGCTAAAAACCCCAGCAAAGCATGATTACATTTTCTCCAGCAGGGGGAAAAAATTCCTTCCTGAGAGGTAGTTGGATATTCCCTGGATCAACTTTACCTATAAATGTGAGTACCCAGTTATATTATATTTACTAGAAAGAAAGACCTCTATCTGTGCCACATCTCATATTGCTTAACAACAAAAATATACAGAACCCCTGTTTTGCCAAAGGCAGACTTTACTGGCATAAGCATGAGACTAGACCCATTGAAAATAGACAGTATCAAAATGTAATTATACATATATTGAAAAACACAAAATTGGAGTCACAAAAATACAATACAACATCCAGGATGGAATATTCCCCCTGTACAGGCAGTCCCCAGGTTACAAACAAGATATGGTCTGTAGGTTTGTTCTGTAATAGGGGTACATTTAATGTACCAGAACACCTCCTCTGGTCATGGGTCGACGTGTTTCGATAAGAAGGCTTCTTCAAGAGCAGTTGTGAGAGGGATTCCTATTGGTAATATTGGCTGAATCTAAGGCTGGCTATCTTAGCATCTCCTAGGCAGACATAAGGGCTATGTAACTCCCCAAAGAAACAAGGGAAAGAGAAAAGGGGAAAGCATGCAATGTGCCGCTCAAGCATCTATAACTACTTCAACTGTATCTTGCCCATCTGTCACAGAGACATAGATAGAGACATGGACACATATTTTTCACCATGTATTGGCTGGACAGTCAGAGCCCAAAAGCATAGCGCCAGTCCCCACATATACATTAAGGTTACAGAGGCATGTATCCAATCCCTGCAGGGGCCAAGGGTGCAAGACCAACTAGAGATGCCATCTAAGCCAGATATTGAAACCTCCTCCTGTGTACCCACATTGAAAATCCAGGGCATGAATATATTATGTTAAATCCAGGACTTTTTTAAAGCAATCTACTGAGCTGGCCAGAACCACTTCTAGAGAGGAGTCTATTTCACATTTTCACAGCTCTTACTGTAAAGAAACCTTTCCGTATTTGGAGATTAAATCTCTTTTCCTCCAGACATAAAGAGTGCCCCCCTTGTCAACACCAAGTTCACTATATGTGTGGTCATTCCACAATTTTCCTAGTCTGGTCAGTTGAACAGGGAAATCCCAGCAGGCGTGCCAAGGGTATGGAAAGAGGAGTACTGTACAGTCGGGGGAGGGGGGGGATCTAATGCAATCAAGAGCCAAGTAAGAGCTTTTAGGTTATTGAACTCAATCTGCCAGTGGAAACAGAAAGAATAAGTGTTGTTCTCTAGGTTTAATATTTTGCTATGTTTGAGATTTGAGCTAGAAATATCTTTGAAAAGAAACAATGCTTCTGTAATTATTAAGGGCATGCTAATTATATTTAGCATTTATGCAGCCATGTAAGATTACATTTTGTTTGTTAGAAATAATAATAATAATAATAATAATAATAATATGCAAGATATATCTGATATGAAGTAACACAACTAAATTGATGGTAAATGATTGTATGCAATTTATATTGGTCGTATTTTGTTGCTGGCTCTTTTGTTAAGTCAGCTTTCCCACGATATTAAACAGTTCATACCTATGGGGTACATATTGGCTTGGGAGAACAGAAAACAAATAGCATTTCTTTTCAGCAAGCTCCCCCATATATCTGAGAAGATAGCTTTAATTAAAGCCTTGAAATATTTATGCTGTTGGTCATCCTATTGCTGCTGCACTGTAGAAATAAGCGAGAGCAGCCAGGGATGAACAAAAGGATCCCAACTGCATTGCTGGCAGAGTCTGTTCCCAAACTAAAAGGTGCCTAAGCCGTGTAGGAAATTCACTGGCAAGATTTGTATTTTTATGGGTCACTTTGCTGTTCTTTTTTAAGCTAAAAATCATTAAAAAAGAATACAATATAGTACAGTAAGGTATAATAAAGATTTTGTGTTAGGCATGTACTGAATGGCTAAGGTTCATACAAATAGAAAATATACTGTAGATCTAGACCAGGGGTCTACAAACTTTTCAGTATGTGGGCCACAGCATTATTTTACAAATATTCACAGGACCCCGTGAGTTGATTTCCGGCCATTAGAATATAAGTAGCGTGCAGATATGTGCTGGCTTCGCCTTTGAGAATGTCCTGAGTGGGACGAAACGTCAGGCACGCCCGCATGCTGACACGCTGATCCTGGCTCCCTATTTTCCATGCGCATTCATATGGGTGGATTGAGAGTTGCCATTTTATATGTTTCTTTGTTATCCATTAAAGAATAGTGTACTATGCCATTGGAGTTTTTCCTCTTTATTTTGAGGTATATGGTTCAATAAGGTTGTTTCTTTGTACCAATTACCGTTTGGATATCGGAGGTCTGCCTATCTCAGGGGGATTCTATTGGATTGGAGCTGCCTATCCCAGGGGGATTCCATTGGTACCTTTTTCTACATGCTCCATTTGACCTACCTTAACCGGGGGTCATGACGTTCCGGTAAGCAGACACCCCTTCTATCTGGTGCACGTGGTGATAATCTCCAGCTTTATTGATCCCATCCTCTGGTGTTGGACTGTTTGGCCTTTATCTTTGGAGGTTTTTTATCTGCATTTGTGGGACCTTCTATCAAACTGAAATTCTCAGCATTTGTAATTTATATGTTGGCGCTGTACTTTACATTTATACATTTCAGATTTTTTTCATGTGTACTGGCAGCCTTCTGATATTCATTTATTGTATTTATCCTAGGTGTGACTAAGCGCGGCTGGTTTATTATTATTATTACAAATATTCACAGGACAAAAAAAATCAATTTTATAAATGAAAGAATAAAATTTCAATGAATAAATATGTTTCACTTTGAGTTTTTTCTGTAATCCGCTTAATATGATTCAGAACCACAGAGAAATAACTTCAGTAAAACAAAGCAAAGACATTCCCAATTAACTTGAGCCATTAATAAAGGTCGATCAAAACACATTCCATCTATACCTTTCACATCAGAGTCCCATTTAAATCATGGTCCCCATCAGAGTCCGCCTTTACATCAGAAACCTTCCTTACATCAGGGTACCTGTCAGAGTCCCCCTTATATCTGAGTTAACATAAGACTCCTACCTTACATCAGACTTCCCATCAGAGACCCCTTACATCAGGGGTCAGCTGCAGGCTAGATAAACCCTTGCAGTAGGAGACATAGTAGTAGGAGACAGGGGCGTAGTTTGGAAACCCCTGATCTAGATAGACACTTGTAGAAATCTGCCACTCACATTAGCTTGCCTATAACTTTCTGCCTGTGGATTGTCTGACTGCAGCATGTCCCAACCCTGAACGCATGTGCAGTCATGTAATTCACTGTGAAGGGAGACCTGATATATGCAGGTATACTCTAGGTCAATGATATGCTCGTCAGTGCTCAAAATATTGCCATCAAATAAGTACCACATCCAACAATAACCATTTACCAGAAGAAAAAAAACTATACAGGACATAACTGTTACCAAGGATGACACAGTGTTAAAATTACAATATTTTAGATTGCCACAGGTTAGCAGTTGGAGAAATGGTAGTTCTTTCAGTAAGGTGGATGAGTGATCTAGAAAACTAACCCTTTATTCACTTGGCACAACAGTGTCTGCCTGGTTGGGTAGAAGTGAGCTCGGTGGGCGTGTCTATGTTCAGGCAGAGTCTGGTAGAAGTTGTGTGATAGTTTCCGGTGAGAAGTCTGAGGAGAACGGCGGTACCGATGAGCGGTTGGGCCTGGATTTGATTAGGGAGGGGATAAGATCACCGGGATCCGCCGGATATCTAGCATTTATACCGCATCACATCCGATACGAGATTGCTAAAGAGGAGATTGGCTAATCTATGGCAATAGATCATCTGAAGTCGTCAGGCATTCAGCATTTGAGGTTTTCGGGAGCACAGCCACACATCTGGTGGCTTGAGCACATACAGTATAGTGGACTGTTCATTGGCACTTTATATCACGGAATTTATTGGACACTATTAATTTATATATATATATATTCGTTTATGATATTGTTTGCTATTTGCACATATTTTTATTGGTGATAGTGTACTATTAATGGTATATTGCTTACTATTTACACAAATATTTTTACTGGTGACATTGTACATTTATTATCATTATTATATAGTTTTAAGAATCACTATTTTTTCACTACCACGGTTGAATAAGGACTTTGGTTTTATGAAATATTTATTGAACACATTTGAGGAATTATAGGTATTTATTTTATTCATTTGAGCACAGAGATTTATCCAATTTTAAATAGGACCCAGTTTAATATTTTATTCAAATATTTTATCACCAATATATTATTTTTGAATAGGTTTTTTATTTTTGCGCAACACTATTTTACATTTAATAGCAAACAGTCAACCCTTGGTGGAATTGGATTATTTAGATCCAAGTAGTTCTACCATAAGACTGATGGTTAGACATCACTGGACTATTGTGTGGTACTGTCTCTTTTAACTTTGGGACAGGTCATAGTGTGATTCAAGCGTTCTCCACAGTTGCGAATACTCCTGGCAACTTAGATGGCCTATTTTACGGGCTTACAACAAAATAATCTACACCCTGTTGGTTTAATGGAAATAGTATATACATATACTGTATATTCATACTCTCTTCAACTGATGTGTGCTATGTGAACTGCTCAATACACATCTGACCCATGGTGCCTGCGGGCAACCACCGAGTGCCACCTCTATCTCCTTCTCTGCTCTGGGGGGACTTGTACTCTTCTGTGAATGCAAAGGAAAGGTCCTGAGGAAGCATCTTTGCGAAACGTTGACTTTATCAATTTGCTACTCTTGAAGTTATGTATTATGATTGATATCCTCTGAGCAATGAAGATGTAATTCTTATTAGGGATTATATTCACTGTGTTGTTATTGTTTAACAATGTTGTAAATAAAATAATGTGTAATCCCTGGTACCAGTAAAGTCCTCTTTATTTTTTTTCTTCTGTTAAATGGTCAATGATATGCTAAGCAGGGATGGATAATGAGAGCCATCGAACATGTACCTTCAAAAACAAGTCAGCAATGATGTCTCCTGTGTTTCTGCTCTTTCGGGTTCCTGTCCATGTATCAAGTTTTTTCCTGTGGCAGCAGTTCTATCTGAATATTATACCTAATTAGAAAGGCTACCTTAATAACAGTTGCCTAATTTTAAATACATATAATTTTTGGTTTTGGGTTTAATACCACTTTAACCACTTGCCGACTGCCGCACGACTATTTAAAAGTGACGTAGGGGTACGTCGCTCACCCACGAGCCTTTAGCTCCCGCCCCCACTCGTTCCATGCCTAGCCAGAGCGTGTGATCGCCAGCTCCGATGTCCGCCCGCCACTCGCGATCTCCCTCAGGAGTGAGAGAAAGACAGATGGCTGATGTAAACACAGCCGTCTGTCATTCTCGCTGAACTAATGACAGAGGCTATACGATCCTGCTATGTAGGATCATATGTCTCTGTGATTACTTCACTAGCCACGCCCCCTAACAGTTGGAATCACGCCCCTAGGGACACACTTAACCCCTTGATCACCAATAAAGTTAACCCCTTCCCTGCCAGTGTCATTGTTACAGTAACAGTGCATATTTATAGCACTGATTACTGTAGTAATGTCACTGGTACCCCCAAAAGTGTCAAAAATGTCAGTCAGGGGTCCGATCTGTCCGCCACAATGTCGCAGTCCTGCAAAACAATCGCAGATCGCCGCCATTACTAGTTAAAAAAAACAATAAAAATGACATAAATCTTTCCCGTAGTTAGTAAACGCAATAGCTTTTGCGCAAACCAATCAAAATACGCTTATTGCGATTTTTTTACCAAAAATATGTAGCAGAAAACAAATTGGCCTAAAATGTTAAAAAATTTTGATTTTTAAATTTTTAAATTTTTTTAGGAATTTCATATAAAAAAATGTGAAAAATATTGTTACTTTTTCAAAATTGTCGCTCTTTTTTTGTTTATAGCGCAAAAAAATAAAAATTGCACAGGTGATCAAATACCACCAAAAAAAGCTCTGTTTGTGGGGAAAAAAGCACGTCAATTTCATTTGGGTACAGCATTGCACGACCGCGCAATTGTCCATTAAAGTCACGCAGTGCCAAATCGCAAAATAGGGCCTGGTCATTGAGCAGCCAAATCCTCCGGGGGTTAAGTGGTTAAGCAACCTTTGGACAATGACAATGGAATTTCTTTCTACTAGATCAGCCCTTCCAAGTGATGATGCCTGGATAGTTTTGGTTTCAATGCGTCTTGGCAGAGCAAGCAGCATAACACTAATGATCTTTTAAGCTGTCTGGAAGCGTGGCATTCTAACACTTAAAGCGGAGTTCCGGGCACAAAAACGATTTTTTTTTTTGTGCCCCTCCGCTAGGTAGAGCTCACCTGAAAAGGAATTGGATAGTAATTTTTATTTTTTTTGTTTACTCACCTTTTTATTGAAGATCGTAAATACTCACCTCTGACTGCTTCCTCCCTCGGAGCCGCGGCTCACCCCGTCACTTCCTGCCTCGCGATGATTCCTGGGAGCTAAACGTCATAGCTCCCAGTAATCAATGCGACGGCACCGGCCCCGCTCGTCATTTCCGGGTGACGCCGCATTCCCCTGCTAAACAGCTTCTGGGCATGCCCAGAAGCTGTTTAGGAATGCGGCACCGCACCGGAAGTGACGAGAGGGGCCGGTGCAGTGCATTCTGGGACACGAAGACGCGGAAGAAGACAGAGAAGAGGACCGCGCCGGCTTCAGCTGCCCACAACAGAGATGGAAACGCTGTGGAAGAAATTTTCTAAGTAAGTATTTCTTCTAAAAGGTAAGTGCGAACCGGGACAGATCAGAGGCTAGCCATTGTGGAATGTGCTAGCCCTGACTGTCCCGGGGGTATGTTCAGCAAAAAATCATTTCTGTGCCCGGAACTCCGCTTTAAAGTGGTTGTTAACATTTGTTTTAAAAAATAAAATAAAACAAACATGCCTCTAGTTACCTGCTCTGTGAAATGGTTTTGCACAGAGCAGCCTTGATCCTCTTCTTCTGGGGTCCCCCTGGCACTCTAGGCCCTTACTCTTCATCAGGTGCCCTCACGGAAAGACGCTTTCCATGGGGACAACTGTGCAGGCATGCTTCCGAGTCCTGCTGCTGCGTCCATTGTCTTGGGTCTTGATAAAGCCACGTGTAAGTGATGCAACGCGTCGGGGGAATCGGGTGACGTCACTTCCGGTCTACGGCCGAGATTGGAAGTATCGTAATTTTACCACATCGGCGGCTGCACACTTGTCCTTACCTTACTGGGAGTGTTTTTATCTGCTTTTACGCTAATAAACCTTTAAAATACTACACCATGAGACCCTGTATATTTCCTTGACATGAACCATCGGAGGAACTTCTGGCCAGTATTATAGAAAGAGGCTGCTGATTGCCCCTGGATGCTGGCTATAGTCCAGAAGGAGCAAGGGATATATTAGTGGCCCCATTAGAGCCCTATTCGTGGAGGAAGATCGGATTGCCTTAGTCTGGGGATTTATATCACAAAACGCCTTTAAAGGTGTTTTTGGAGGTGAGCGGCCATTACACCTATTTTTGGATTAGCTCACTCTGGTGACACGTCTGGAGAATCATGAGAGTCACTTTATTTTTGTGAAGAGTCACTTTCTTCTAGCACCTTTGCACCCTGTTTTGCACATGGACATTGTTTATCATATTCAATCACATTTGAGTGCTGCCACATATATACTCATTTGCACTTATTTAAGCACTTTATTGATTGTTCGGCATTGTGGACACGGGAATTGCCCATTCATTTATTACCTTTGATATTATTGTACATTTTTTATTTTTTCACCTTATATTACCTATTCACTTTGTATCATCTGCTATTTCGCACATTTCTAGAATATTGTTTTATGTATATGATGATGCTTTAGGAACCTGTCCACCCCTTATCTACGGTTTTGCCCCTGCCATTTTGTGTTTATGTTGGGGAGATTTATCACACATCTACTATTCATTTTGGCTTTTATATACTCTAACACATTGAAGACATCTATACATATTAATATTGGGTCTTACCCATTGAGAATATAGCATCGATTTTGTACATTTTCCTTCCTCACTTGCATCTGACATATTCCATTGATATGATTTTTATTGATACAATTTTTATTAACATTATATCACTCTGCTCATAGAGAAATTAGCGCAGATCCGCTCTTTATTCATTTACAACCACTTTAAAGTCAAGGCATTTTCCAATTCATCCCCAATGACTTAAGTTTCCCAGTGGTTCCCTGGGACATAATAATTATTTCATGGGTTCCTCTGGGGTAAAGATGTTGAGTAAAGCAGTTCTAGATCATACCGCCAACCCGGGCCAACATGCATTTACTGAAAATGACATCATTGCATTGCTGCTCATAACAGGTGTGCAAGTAAAAAAGGCTATAGAGGGTCAGAGAGGAGTTGTATGTGTATGTGAATGTGTATGTGTATGATGTATGTGCAAAGCCAATTTTTGGAATGTTAGTTTCAGTGGCAATTAGGGTCTGATCTGTAAAATTAGGACTTTTTGCTAATGTTATGTTAGAGGTGAGCAAGAAGTGAGCAAGAATCATAGATAAGGGGACATACATAATAATAGATTGCATAGGGTGCCACGTGACGTAGCCTACAAAAAGAAAAAAACTATTTACTCCCCCACTATCATCAAATGTGGAAATTAGCTCTAAATTGGGATTAGGTTTTATTTTTTGGAGATCTTGAGAATGTTCTTTAAATCGTCACTAGTTTTTTTTTTAAATACCAAATATATTCTTTTATAGGTTAGATGGTTCGATGAAAGGTTTAGTGAAGTATTACATTTTTGGTGCTTTTAGTACATTTTTTTTTTTTTTTTAATAGAGGTCTATACTTTATAGACCAACATGAGGGACAATAGAGGGTGAAAGAGGGACATAGAGATTTTGATCCAAAAGAGGGACAACTCAATAAATGAGGGACAGCTGGTTTTAACTGAGAAGAAGTGATGGAAACTCTGCAACAGGGACACAGAGAGAAAAAAAAAATCTAAAAGGGATTCTAGTTTTTCCCTAGACTAATAAGAAAAGGATTATTATTTCTGTGTATTGTGGTTGGAGACGTCTGGTAAAATTGACAGCAGGACAAGAAGTTAGGATACATGTCTCTAATTGAGTCCTAGATGACAGTAAAAACCTTCCAGGGGGTTCAACCTCTACCACTCTCTTCAAAACTAAGAGAAGAAAGTTTTGGCTGCATGTTACACTTTCACCTCTTCTCATTACAGATTTTAGAAGGACGATAAGTGACTTTGTTTCACTATAACTTTGTATTTTGAAAGGCACAGATCCTGATGATACTACTTGGTTGGGTTCACTTATCTATAATAACATGATCCAGTCCCGTGAATATTATAAATATTCTGTGCAGCAATACTTGGCACAAATGATCATTGGAAAATTGCTGTAATATAAATAGAACAATCTTTATGTACTGTATGTATGGTATATTATATATTATAATATTAATATTTTGGTGCCTTTTGCTGATGTGAGAATTCTGAAAATGTAGCATTGTCTGCCAAATTACTTGGCATTTAAAGCCATAATGATGTTGTAAATATTCTCTTTGTTCTTGTAATCTGCTTTGAATATTTGTCACATTTTTTTAATGACATGAAAGTATATGTAAACCCAATCACCGAAAACTCATATAAGCTTTAACATGTTAATGGCATTTCAAAAGTAATTACCTTTTTTTTTTTAAATGCTGCTTTTATTAAAATAATACTTGATACCTTTGAGAAATTCACTAACATTGCTCCACCTCTGATGCCCTCAAGGAGATCCTATCCTCTGACAATGGTTCAGTGGCTGCATTGTCCTAGGCCGGCCATACATGGAGCGAAATTCGCTAGATTCTCCCATCAGTACAGACAGTGTTGATGCAGGAGTCCCTCCTGCCATGCAATTGTCGTCTCCTGATGGGGGGGGGGGGGGGGGGGTGGCAGCGGAAGCTGCTAGCGATAATCGCAAAAGGATCCGGCAGGCAGGTTGTACCCAACTTGGTACAATGAGCCTGCCCATTATTGGTTTGAATGTGTATGGCTCGACTTTGTTAACCACAAGTTTAGTATAGAGGCAACTTTATCGACCTATCACGATTGTCCCGACAATTGATTTAGGTACCACCCTTTGTTTGGTAGCCTCCTTTTTCAATTATTTCGGCCCTCAGGGTTTCTCACGTTCTAATCTCCTTCCTTTGTCTTTTACCTTCTCTTTCTCACTTTTAGATCACCTGGTGGTCATCCTTTTCTTTCCATTCTTCTTTCTAGTGCCTCCTTTTCTATTTTTTTTCTCTGCCACGTTGCCTTTTGCTACTTTTGGGCTGCGGCTTTATTCATTATAACAAAGACCACTTGTTCGTCAGCCTAATATAAGTAGATGCACTAACCAGTTATTTATTTTTTGTCCTTAATGGTGTAATACTTACACTGTGATAGGGACTCATGTTCATGACCGCTTTTTAATTGTCTTTAGTATTTTGTAAACTTAATAAAGATATATTTGCCTCTAAAATAATACCTGGTGGTGATGCTGCCATGAAGCTCCTTGCTCAGGCACTTCTTGTTACAGTATGACAGAATTCTGTCTCTATCTGTCAACTATGCTCCTGCATTGTCACCTTGTCACGAGGACTTCCAATGAGGAATACAAGAGTCCATTTCAACACAGTGAACTATTGTCCACGTCAGCTTCCCATCAGAGAGTCAGCAGCAATGCAATTGGATGGAATGGTGATCTGTCCCCTGGAGGCAATGCTTGGAGAGACAACAGTTATCTGGATGACAAGTCTGTCTTTGCTATGTGATTGTATTACAAACTTCATTTTTATAGTGAAAATTTTTAATAATTTGCGCCGATGTGTAAGGAGAGACTAATTAGTTAGACATTCAAAAAGAGTGAAAACCACAGATTTTTTTTTGTACGGATGGCTATTTAACAAGGGCAGAATCAATGTATAAATTCAAAGTGACCTTGTGACATCAGGATGACTTTTACAAAAAAAAAAAAAAAACTCATATAAAAGAAGCTTTTTGATGAATCAGGTAAGGAAAAGCTCTTGTTCTCAACTCCCCAGCTATTGCTAGCATTGGGCCATTAGATAAGTGGAATGCTTGCTTCCCCCCATCAGGCTGCTGTGGTCCCTCCTAAGGGCTCACACATTAGTACAGGGTGTACAAACTAGTGGAAGAAACCACAGCAGCTAGTTTGGGGAGCAAGCAGTCCCTTAACCTACAGGCCAATGGCTGGGAGGGGAGAAGTGGTGGTTTTACACAGGCTGCTAGAAAGATGTAAGTAAAGATTCCCTTTACAGGCGGGTTTTTTTTTTCTTTTTTTTTAAAGTGACTCAGTGGTGACAGGTTCACTTTAAAATAACCTTGTCATCACAATTTGCCCCACTACTCAAGATCTGCTTGTAATTGGTACAAGAGCTACTTACAGTTGCTCCCTGTGTTGCAGAAATTTGTGCAGTCAAAAATTGAGCAATCAGTGTGTCTTATCTGTCAGAAAACTGACATTTGCTGGAGCATCAGAGCCTAGGATTTTTAGGCCGCCAAAAGCCCCCATGTCATCAATTTCTTACGCTAGCTAGATTTTTGTACAAATGCTCCTGTGAAAAATCTGGTCGGTATATTTTATAATCAGAGACTTAAAAAGGTAATGCAAAATTCCCTTTGAGTTTTATTTTGGAATTTTTAGAATTTACCAAATGAATACCACATGTACCATTGGAATTTTGTTCATTATGGAAAAAATATTTCATCCTGATCTTTTGATTTTTTTTTTATAGCCAACTGGGCCAAAACAGTCGTCGTCTTGACCTCATTAACTATTAAAAAAAATCAAACGAATACTCCAAAAGCAAAATCTTTGAACGCAATTCTACTAGTGTATGACCAGCTTAATGGGCCATACACACTATAAGATTTTCTGAAGACTTTTTCCTTTAGATTTACCAAAACCATATAATATGAGGTCAAACCTAAACACTTTCAATTTGTATGTAATCTGGCAGGCCCTTGCACTACATAGAAAAGGTAAATCTGAAGGAAAAAGTCTTCAGAAAATCTTATAGTGTGTATGGCCCTTTAGTCCTGCTGGAAAAAAAACAGGATTGGAACAAGACTGGAAGAATAAGCCACTGCATAGTGCACCTTGTCAGAGAGGCTGCTCTCCAGCCACATATTTATACTAGCATTAGTAAGAGATTGGTGATGTAGAGGCCTGAGAAAAAGGGCAGCCCAGAAGCGTGAGACTCTGACATTCCAGGAAGTGTCAATTTTGTTAAAGATAAGGAACCTGATTACAAAGGGAGCTACTATAAGTGGATCTTGTTCAGATTGATATCAGGTCTAAACCAGGCAAAATATGGTGACAGGGTCTCTTTAAACTGTTTAAAAACAGATCCAGTCTGCAGCAATCGTGGTTTCTATCTGAAAATTTTGTTTTATTGATTTCTGATGCCCTACAATCTGCCTGTGAGTAAAAAATAACTTTTCGCCATATTGTCATTGTGTAAGTGTTTGCCCCCATGAAGCTGAGGTCTTATGCTATCTCTGCCAGGGCACTGCCACAAGACCTGAATGTCAGACTCGTGTTTCATTTTTTTCAACTCTCTTTCATCTCAGACAGTTTGGAGTCTTTAATACACAATATATGGATGGCTTTGCCTGTGGCCACACACCTATAAAGGTGAATTTATGAGTTGAAAGGAGAGCATGTGGCTGGTATTATGCATTGTCTGACATCATAACGTGGAGAAAAAAGAACCTGCAGCAGGTATGACATGGCTGTTCCATTGCATAATCTGATTTGGGATATGTATAGAATTACCCAGACAGTGAATTATTTATCACCTAAACGGCCCAGCATCAATTACCTGTCATGGTGCTCTTATTCATTAAGGAGATTGGACAGTACGCCCTAACAAAGGCACAGGGTGTTGCTAAGTTACGCCAGTTGATGAGCCAATGACAGGAGTATCTGTCTACATGACAAACTATGAGCACGGCAGAGGCCTTGTAAAGAGATACCACAAGTAATACAAAGTTTCCTGAAACCTACAACACACGGCTCCAGCAGTTCCTTTTTAGCTTGTAGGAAAAATCTGTATTATAAAGTATCTACTTGTTTGGCAGTATACACATTCAGATATGTTGTGAAGGGTTTTTGTTCCATATACCATTTTAGCCTTACCCAGTTAAGGAGGATCAAGAAGTGCCGGTACAAATGAGCTCCATTCAAAGTGCAGCACTTTTTAGATCCCACATGTGTTCTTGCAGTATATACCTAATAATAATACCATTGTGCAAATCATTGTAGCAAATAATGTTGGGCTAGTCATGAAAGAGTTACCTTTAGATGAATCTGATCTAATCCTGAACCTAGTTGAAGAGAATGTATGTTTGGCGGCCTGCAAAAGTTATTAGCCATGCTGACCTTCTGGATTCCAGTGCTTTTCAAATCGCTGATCTGAAAGAGAAGCCAGAACTCCGGTGAGGTACAATGGCCTGAGCCAGAGAGGGGACAAGATTTAGATGGTGGACAATTTTGTCAGAAGCAATGGTCAGCAACAATTGTTTCATTTTTTAGATATTTTCTTCCAGAGATTTTAGGTGTTCAGGCTATCACTCAGTTTATTTGCCCTCTCTCCTGTTTTTCCTGTATGCAGCTTGACTGGTAGCATGAGGCCAACATAACACTTGGAATAGCATTAGAAATAGTGTTTGGGTTGCCAATAAAGTTGACTTTGTTTATCAATAAACTATAATATTGAGCACCATGTCAGCAGTACCACAGTGTTCACATGGCTTTTTTTGGAAAACAAAGCCATGTAATTTGATGTTTCAGGCAAATTTAGCAATTTTTACAAAATCTCGGTGAAGGTAAAATTCCTCATTTCACTGTGAAGTAAAATTTTGGTGAAATAACTAATCTCTTACCTGCGTGTTTGATGCCTGTTAAGTTAGATACCATTTATCATAGGTGAGTATTTGTGAGACAAAGTGAATTTCCACTTACAAGGGGCCAGAGAGAGGTATGTACTCTTTGAAGGGTGAGTGATGGACCTGCCTGGTGTATTAAACATGGCAAAAGTGGAGTTGATTTACCACAACTGGTGCAGCTGTAGCCAATCAGCTTGTTCGATTAAGCTTTGACAAACAAAAAACTGGAAGCTGATTGGTTTCTATGCAGAGCTGCACCAGATTTTGCACTCTCCAGTTTTAGTAAATCAACCCCAGTGTGTAGCACACATTGTTCTATGGCTCCTGGATGGAGCTGGTAACTAATATTGGCAAGGGTGGAGGCCCAATGCAGATTCCGAATCTTGAACAAAGTAGAAGTATGCCAATGTTGCAACTGGGAAGAGTACTGAAAGCCATCTCGGAGACGTGTCTTGTAAACTGGAGTGCCATCACAAGCTATGCTCTTTGTAAAATTGTGCTGTTTACCTTCAAAGAACCACAAAGCACTTTATAAGAGACTGTACTTTCAAGGCTAATGTACTAATATGTTGATGTTGTCAGCCTGCGTGGGTTAAAACTGCTTCAAGGGGGTTGTGGTGTCATCTGTTTGCAGTACAACTGATTAACATACCTAACGGATTACCTGCAACTTACTGTAAGTTTAATTGAATATAAACTTTCTCTTTACTTCCAAGGTTGGCCTTAATCTTTTAACTGGCATGTATATTATAAGGCATATTCATCATACATTTGTAAGGTACAAAAGAATATTTACTTTTTTATTTGTTGGTCTGTTTTCAATTTTAATGCTCTTTACATTCACTTTGTTTTCTTCTCTTTTGGGTTTTGTAGTGCTGGGGCCTCCTATTTTTGTTTACTTCCAGAGATGAAAGGCTTCCTCTCTTGGCTGCATCTGTACAGCCCTATAGACTTCTATGGGGCTTGCCTACCTTTGTCTCCTAACCAGGAGACAGCCCTATAGAAGTCTATGGGACTGTAATATGCAGGTGTGGCAAGGAGAGCGAGCCATTCACCACTGGATGTAAGCAAACACCAGTGGCCATGGCAAGCAGATCTCCATTGGTTATACATGTGCTTTCGAAGAAATGTACTACCTCTTTCTGCCCATTTGCTATGATCTAAACCAGCCTTTTTTATTTAGGGTGCACAGACACCCTGGGGTGCCTTGAGGCTACTTCAGGGATCCCTTGGCAAAATGCCTAAACATTGATCAAAAAATTGTATACAAGCCAGCAGGTGGATGAAGCCTGCCTTTTAAGTATACAAAACCACAGGTCTTCATTTTGCACCATTATGGCTTTCGAGACACTGGCATCCTAACAACCAATGATTTCATCTGTTGATAAGAAGCCTCCACAGTATCCTTGTTTAACCCTCTTCTGCCTCTCTCTCTCTCTCAGCACTGGGGGTGATATTAGCTGACTGATGAAGAGAAATTGAGGGAGAAGAGAAACATTGGAATACTAGTCAGTACCAGTGTGCAAAAGTGTATTTGCTTTGGGAGAAAAAATCACCTCCAACGTTGGGTGTCCTACGTGTGTGGATGTTGCTGCATTATGTAAAACTATTAGAATAGTTTGTTACATTTTAGAATAGTGATTTGCATGAGAAAAGGCCCCTTTTGCCTTTCGCTCTCTCTCTCACTGGATAAACAACTGTGGGGACAGCCATGATGCAGCCAGGATTTTCGCAATGCCTTGCTTGTTTGTTCCAGAAATCCATTGGAAGCTGACCAGAGCTAAGTATTTATTTGATATTCTTGGGACAAGGGTTGTACGCTTAAGAAGCGTATTTCTGCTGTTTACAGACCATAGGCTGTTCATGTGTTAGGCATTGTTATATCTGCCAGTCTTGTGATATGTTCCTAATATTGTAATAGTTTGTATGTACAGCATGCTTTTGTTTAGTAAAAGTACATTTATACCCTGCAGAGGTCCGAGCTTCCTTGTTTATACCGCAAAGTAACCTTGCTAGATATACGCAAGCAAAACAAGCGCAAAGATAAATCAAGACTTTTGTCTTGCCAGAAAGAGCTGGGCTGTATGATGGAGCTTTCTAAATCCAAGGACTGGATGGACAGAGATGCAAATCATTTAGCAGGCAAAACAGCTCCCATATTTGTTATTCACCTTCTATTCCTCATTTTGTTTATTTAGCTGCTTGTTTAGAGTTCAGCTTTAACCACTTGAGCTCCGTAAGGTTTTACCCCCTTCATGACCAGGCCATTTTTTGGTATTTAGAAAGATATGACCACATCCTGTGGGTGGTCTTTTTGTGTACAGGACTATAAAGGAGTGATTTGCATGAGAAAAGGCCCCTTTTGCCTTTCGCTCTCTCTCACTGGATGAACAGCTGTGGGGACAGCCATGATGCAGCCAGGATTTTCGCAATGCCTTGCTTGTTTGTTGCAGAAATCCATTGGAAGCTGACCAGAGCTAAGTATTTATTTGATATTCTTGGGACAAGGGTTGTATGTTTAAGAAGCATATTTTTGCTGTTTACAGACCATAGGCTGTTCATTTGTTAGGCATTGTTATATCTGCCAGTCTTGTGATATGTTCCTAATATTGTAATAGTTTGTATGTACAGCATGCTTTTGTTTTAGTAAATGTACATTTATACCCTGCAGAGGTCTGAGCTTCCTTGTTTATACCGCAATGTAACCTTGCTAGATATATGCAAGTAAAACAGTTGGGGGCTCGTGCCGGTATTGCGCTATAAATTCAACTGAAGTAGACCTGTTTTCTGTGGTGTATTGTGTAGCTTGTGCTAGGTAAAAATGCTGTGTAAGCTGTTTAGGAAAAGCAAGGCTGCAGAGAGGTCTGGTGCCCAGAAGGAAGTGTGCAGCTTACCTATCTGGGCCAGAGAAAATGAGTGGGAGCCTCTTGTTAAAGTATTTGCAAAGTATGCTTCTCCCTTGAATAAGACTCGGGGTGACAAAGTCTCAGATCATTTTGTAGATTTTAGCCTTAAGGTGTTTGGTTTAAGTAAAGCAGAGAAGAGGACAGTGTCCACAGTGGGTTGGTATTTTCTACATGCTCTCTATACAGAATCACAGAGAAGGGAGAAGGCAGAGGCAGAAGTTAAGTTATTGAAAGATCAGCTAGCAGTTGCTTCAGAGTGTGTGCGTTCAACTGCTAGTAGGGCTGAGGATTTGCAAGAGCGGTGTGCAGCCCTCATAAGCAAATCAAATAATGCCTTAAGGAAAAGAAAGGGACGTAAATCTGTTAGTAAAGCCAGGGTACATGCCATTGTAGCATCCCAAAACTGGGATTGTGAGGATGTTTCCTCCAATCAGGATGAGGAGATAGAGTTTGATGTTTCAGATGATGACTATGTGTCTTATTCTGATGATAGTGATGATCTGAATGAGTTTCATGCAAGTCCAATAACGCGGAATAGTGCTTGTGATGAACTGAATGAAGTGGAAAAGGGGCCTACCCAAATTGAGCCCAAGGAGCAGCTTGCAGTGGTGACCAAAGACACTGCAAGCGAGGTGAATGATTTCGGTAAAGTTAAACCTGCAGTGGCTTTGAAGTGTGTTCATATTTCTGTAGGCAGAGCTGAAGATTTGAATGAGCGGTGTGCAGCCCTCATAAGCATTTCTAACGATGTCACAAAGGACAAAGGCCCTAAGCCTGTGAGGAAGACAAGGCCTATGTCTCCAGAAGAAACATGTGGACTGATTTACTTAAGGCGGGGGTTCCTAAAGAGGAAATAGATGGGATCCCCACACCAGCTTTGTTTGGGAAGTGGGAACAGGTGAATGGGAATGGTTTATTCAGCCACATTAAGTGTTTCTGCTGTCATAGAATGGGGCATTTTGCTAGATACTGCCATGCTGTGACGATTGGACAACAGCAGGCCAGTATTCGCAGGACAGCACGGAGAGACATGCAAGTTTATTCCTTTCGTTGGAAGTCAAAGCCTTTCAGTGAAAATGTAACCAGGCAACAGTGGGCACCCTATAACAGTTTTGCAGTTAAATGTGAGCAGTAAGCTATGTTTTTTGGCACAGGTGGAAGGAACATATAATCCGCTTTGTCTCTAATTCTTAAGGTACCGAGCACCGAGAGGTGGACCAGGCAGAGCAAATGACCAAACCGGATGGGATGGGACAGACCAGAAGATGAGAGCCTGAGGAAGATGCAGATGATTTCCTGATGGTGGCTTAATTGGAGTGGACTTACATCTGAGCATTTACCAGGAGGACAAAGAACTTTCATCATTCAGGATTTTCTTTCCACAGACTGCCAAGGACATTGCTAACCCTGTTTAAAGTAATGTTGTAGCTGCCAGGGACTTAGTCTGACCGCTCAGATGATACAGGGGTTGAAAGGGAATTTTTTCCTCCCATTGAACGGGGGGTTTATTTTTGCCCTTTCCTGGCAAAGGCTCTAAGAGATGTTGACGTTTTTATTGCATACACAGTGTACATGCCTAAGATAATTAGCTTGTGCATGTTGTAGGCATATATTTTTGTAAAGAAGTAGAAATGTTTGTAATGTTGGTAATTATTGCCAATGTATGGGATCAAGAGGTGGATTGTATCAGTTGTGGATTTTTTTTACAAATGTTCCCAATACATGTGTAATAATAATCTCTCTCACCCACAGGTAGGTTTAAAATGGCTCCAAAAAACAATAAGGTGTGACCACCCTCCTCCTGCGCTTGGTATCCAAGCCCCTCGACCACACTCCTCCCGGGACTCACAACTGGCTTCTTAGATGGCTTAGGTCTTGCTGCCCATAACGGACTGGGGTAGTCCACCGGTACTGAAAGCAAAGAAACAAAAAAGGGCGCACCGACCTAGCGCATTATCCTCAATAGAAGGCTTTATTGAAGTAACATTAAAAAATGGCTACTCACAGACGTAGATAAAGTAAGTCATATCAAGCTCAATTGCTCATACGTCCGGGTGTAGTCCATACAATCGTTCATAACTGATGAGTTGACGGCTGACGCGTTTCGAGGCCCAGCCTCTTCCTCAGAGCCACCTTACTTTATCTACGTCTGTGAGTAGCCATTTTTTAATGTTACTTCAATAAAGCCTTCTATTGAGGTTTAAAATGGCTGCTGCATATTTAATGAGCTATGTGGTTGTGGGGGATGATGCAGCCATGTGTTTCTGGAAAGTGACCTAGGAGTGGTCAAAAGATATGACCACATCCTGTGGGTGGTCTTTTTGTGTACAGGACTATAAAGGAGTGATTTGCATGAGAAAAGGCCCCTTTTGCCTTTCGCTCTCTCTCACTGGATGAACAGCTGTGGGGACAGCCATGATGCAGCCAGGATTTTCGCAATGCCTTGCTTGTTTGTTGCAGAAATCCATTGGAAGCTGACCAGAGCTAAGTATTTATTTGATATTCTTGGGACAAGGGTTGTATGTTTAAGAAGCATATTTTTGCTGTTTACAGACCATAGGCTGTTCATGTGTTAGGCATTGTTATATCTGCCAGTCTTGTGATATGTTCCTAATATTGTAATAGTTTGTATGTACAGCATGCTTTTGTTTAGTAAAAGTACATTTATACCCTGCAGAGGTCCGAGCTTCCTTGTTTATACCGCAAAGTAACCTTGCTAGATATACGCAAGCAAAACAAGCGCAAAGATAAATCAAGACTTTTGTCTTGCCAGAAAGAGCTGGGCTGTATGATGGAGCTTTCTAAATCCAAGGACTGGATGGACAGAGATGCAAATCATTTAGCAGGTAAAACAGCTCCCATATTTGTTATTCACCTTCTATTCCTCATTTTGTTTATTTAGCTGCTTGTTTAGAGTTCAGCTTTAACCACTTGAGCTCCGTAAGGTTTTACCCCCTTCATGACCAGGCCATTTTTTGGTATTTAGAACTGCACTACCTTAACTGGTAATTGTGCGATCATGCAACGCTGTACCCAAACAAAATTTGTATAATTTTTTCTGGTCAGAGTTTTCTTTTGGTGGTATTGGATCACCACTGTTTTTTTTAATTTTTCATGATATAAACGAAAACTGCCGATCTTTTTGAAAAAAAAAAAAACAAAACATTATTTTTTACTTTCTGCTATAATACATATCCAATAAAAAGTTTCTTAAAAAAAAAAATCAAATCTTTAAAAATTTAGGCCAAAATGTATTCTACTACATGTCTTAGGTAAAAAAAAAAAGTATATATATTGATTAATTTGCAGAAAAGTTATAGCGTCTACAAATTTTTGGTATATATACTGAAATTTTTTATTTTTTTTCTATGCTACTAATGGCGGTGATCAGCAACTTATAATGGGATTGCGGCAGGCAATCTGACACTTAATGACACTGAATGGGAACTAACTTACTGCCACTGACATCACCAGTGACACCAATACAGTGATCAGTGCTAATATTATACACTGTCACTGAAATAATTACACTGTACTAATGGGGTTAAATGTGTGTCTATCAATGTGTACTGTGTGCTGATTTTTACTAAAGATCTCTGTTTCTTACCAGTACATTGCGGGCGGGCGGTCCACAAGTGGTTAAAATGTATGTCAAGCTGAAAACATATTTTTTATTTGTATATATAATGTCGAAGCATTAGAACCCCTGAGTAGTTGTTACTGCTTTTCAGGGCTCCATTAGAAAGATTTATCCTCATTTTTCATCCCGCTGAAAACGCTTTCATCAGTCAGGAAATGAGGGAAAATCTGCAATGGGAACACAGACAGAGATAAAAATCTGACAGGGGTTTCTAGCATTCCCCTGCTTTCCTAAATAAATTGCTGTCTGGTAATACATTGTCAGCAAGACAGGAAGTAGGTGTAAATCTCTTTAGTGGTGTCCCAGATAGCAGTAAGGATTCCAGCAGAAGTTCTAACCTTTCCCCACTTTATCAAAAAGTAAGAAAAAGGTTTTGGCTGAACATACTATTTTGGGGTGAATTTATAAAGAAAATTTCAGAGCTATACATCCTACAAAACTGCATGAGCAAATGCCGGCAAAATCGAATGTTACTTCGATATTTTCTCTCCAGCTCTGATATTCATAATTCAAAAGAATAAAGTAAATCAGGAAAAGATCACATTTTCACCACTAGATGGATCTAATGGCCAAGTATTCATTTTCTTTGATCATGAGCTAAATCTAGTGCCCATAATGCAGTATTTTCCTGATTCACACTGTTTTATGAATGAAGAACATCTGACCCGGGAAGGAAATACCCTAGTAACATTTGCTTTTGCCGGCATTCGCAAAGAACTAATGTACATGCAGTTTTACAGAGCTATTAGCTCTGTGATTTGTTTTATAAATGCACCCCTTTACGTTTCTGCATTACTACATTTCCTGAGCACAGTGAATGTTTAAAAAGCTTGTAGAGACATTGGGTTATCAAGTACCCTTTAGAATTTTAGTTTAAAAGCTCTCCAGCCATAGCCAGTGAACTTTGCCATAAAAGCAATCAGCAATTTTTTGTTTTCTAGCAGTAAAATTATTTCACAGACCTAATGGAAATAATTAAAAAAAAATCTAATATGACTCAATGGACAAATTCCTTCTAGTCTACTATCAGAAAAACATCAGAAAAGGCATTAAAGGCGTTAATATACAAGAAAGAAAAACAAGAGAAAGGGAAATCGGGTGGAAACCAGTAAAACGAATCAATAGTTTAAAATCCGAAATAATATTTGTTTGATTTAGTAAAGACAAATAGACTGCTCACTTTGCAGGGTAAGCTGCACTTTCCAAATGAATTTTCCCCACAGCTAAAGGAGATGAAGCTCTGCTGAAGTCCATCACCCAATCATAAACAAGCAGAACAGCTGTTTGCTTTTTAAAAAAAACTTTTCGTGCATGTGATTAGATGTCCTTTGCAAAGTGAAATTTCACCACATTCACTAAGCTCTAGGGAAATTTTCCTTCAAAGTGCAACACTCATTGCAAAGTGAAAAGCTTTTTACCCCACAGTGTGCCTTTAGTCTACATACTGTACCTTTTTAATGTTTATTCAATCCTCTGAGCCCATACTCCTTCTTTAGATACCCAACAAACTAGGTCTTTAGCCATAAAGGACCCCCCCTCCCCCCCCATATGCAAGAGATGCGGGAAAGAACAATATATTGAGTGTCAAACCAGGTCTTGTACATTCAAGCCAAGACCAATCTCATGAGTTCAATTGCGCATGCAGGGAAGTTGAAAGAACATTATATAGGACTCAACTTGTAGGATAGGCAGTTAACACTTCATCAAACAAGTAAAACTTTGGTGCAGTGCGTCCCCTGCGCTCTGAGTGGTGCAATCCTCTATCCACCTCGACTACAAACTTGCAGATGTTTGAGAACTATTGACACGGCAAATCTGGAAAGCTTCGGCCTTGCAGCCCCTTTCAAGACCAGAGTAGTTTGGGACCACTAAAAACGACAAACAAACAAACACAAGGGAACACCGGCCTAGTGTATTATCCTTAAAAAGTTTATTAAAATAATGGAATAAAAATACTCACAAACGAGTTCTTGATAAAGGCATATCAGACAAAATATAGAGTCCTCAGCATCAAGATCAAGATTGGATCGTCCCCCGAAGCTGCTTATATACTCTATATCTTGTCTGATATGCCTTTATCAAGAACTCGTTTGTGAGTATTTTTATTCCATTATTTTAATAAACTTTTTAAGGATAATGCACTAGGCCGGTGCGCCCTTGTGTTTGTTTGTTTGTTTGTTTGTTTGTCGTTTTTAGTTAACACTTCATCCATGTTCCCCTTCTCGTTGGGCACCAAGTGTGGGTCACATAGGAGGCCTACCCCAGAGTGAATATTTCTGGGCTACGCTAGGCACCTTGGATAGGGTCATTGCTTTACACATGGGTTATCTTGACTTTTGTCGTGCACCATGTACACTTGAGCAAAAAACTGTTCTCCAGTTAACTCTTTCGTCCCTGTGTCAATGTACAGTGTACTGTCTCTGTTGCATTTAGGAGGGACATGCTGAGCATATGCCCTCTCCACCTTTCCAGCATATCTCTTCCTCCTCAGTACCAGTAATGGGTCATGCCGGACACCTTGCACGGACTCTGTAATAACTCTCCTTCTTCTGTACCTGTGCACAGCCTGAGGACCTCTGCGGTGCTGATCTGCTCCCGATGCTATAGGAGATAAACCACTCACAGAGACAGTGCCGGCAACAACTCCCTCGCTGCAAGAGGCTATCCCACGAATCATAGGTACACGCTTCACGACAGGCTGCTTGGTAAACCTCCGTTACCCTTGGTGACCACTTGTTTTACTCTGCACCATGTTACTCCTGCAGTGCTGTCTTCATACCCCAATATGCTTTTCTGACTCGCACTGTAGACTCTGTGTAGTTCTGTTTACTTGCATACACCCCTTTAGTAACTTCAGACCAGGCAAGGACAAAGTTTTAAAGCTTTATTAAAAACTCTTAGCACAGGAGTTTTTCTTTTCCTAGCATTCCTAATCCTTGGCTACCCCAGTGTACATGCACAGGCAAAAGTCCATCTTTGGCGGGGGGGGTGTGGCCTGGAGCGGCATGAAGTAGGAAGCAACTGAGCAGAGCTCTGCCGGCTTATAATCCTTTTTACCGAAAATCCTGATCCCCGAGCTCCTGTTTTGGGTCCCCCATATAGCACTTGTGAACCCGCATGTACTGAGCCATGTCACCGCCGAAGAAACCAAAAGACACTCTGGCTAAACTAGATAAATACCGCCAGAATGACAAGGATTCCTCCTCCAAAGGTGGCGCAGAGGCGGGGGCAGAGGTGAGCGCGGCGGAGCAGAGACTGCTAACGTGCTGGAGGCGATTTCTCTGTGCCAGGCTTCCCTCACTGCCAAAATTGAGGAGGTCAAGGTGGACATATCCTTGATCCGTCAGTATCAACAGAAGCTGCAAGAACGGGTCACGGAGACCGAGCGCAGAGTCAGCGGCCTGGAGGATTCCCGGCCCCCCCTGCAGAATGCCTCGGATCGTCTACAGCTCCAGGTGAGCCAGCTGCTGTTAAAACAGGACGATCTAGAGAATAGATTGAGGCGCTGCAATGTCAGGCTAATAGGTCTGCCTGAGAGAGCTGAGGGATCCGATCCAGCGGATTTTTTGGAGCAGCTACTAACCAACACATATGGCCGTGATGCCTTCTCTCCTACTTTTGCAGTGAAGTGTGCCCACCGCCTCTCAGGCAGACCTCCTCCTCAGGGGGCACCACCCCCGCACCTTCATTGCTAAACTACTCAATTACAGGGATAGAGACACCATCCTCAGATTGAACAGGGAGAAGGGTAATATCTCTTTTGGAAATGACAGGATTGCAATTTTCCCTGATTTCTCTGCCGAAGTGCAAAAGTCCATCTTTGGCAGAGTCCCTGGTGACGGTATCCATTGTTAGTAACTTCAGGGTTTACTGCTCCCTACATGGTGGATGTGACAGCAGGCAGTCTTGCTCTCCAAGGTGGAACTGCTCCCCCTTCTATCTTCTCTGTAAGCAGCTGGAGATTACATGCTGTGGCTTCTCTGTTTCTTATTTCCCATGCAGTGGACTGTGTGTGTCTGGGTAGAGCCCTCTCCCCTTTTATTTACAGCACAGGAAGAGAGGTAGAGGTCAGCAAAGAGTGTAGGAAGCAGATTAACTGTTTCCTTCCCAGCTGGGACAGCAGCTTCCATGCTCTGCCTACCTACAGACTCACATACAGTAATACCAGAATTGAAGAAGACTTTAGAAGTGTAGCAGAATTTCCAGGCATTGGGCCTGCCATGGTTACCGGAAACGCCAGCAGCCCCTTTAAGCTGAATACCCAAATGTGAGATTTGAGTCAAAGACTAGTCCGGCATCTTTGGTTTGTTTTGTTTATTTTATATTGGGGATGGGAGAAGGAAATGAGTGGGATACTCCTCTGGCTCAACTAGGTACAAATGGGACACTTTGAAGAAAAATGCCTTTCAGCGCTGTCTTGACGCCGGCTGGATGCCGACCAACGCTTGCTGGCGCTTGAAAAACACTGACTTGCTGAACTCTACTTGAACTTGACTTCTGACACTCTGGTTAGATCAAAAGTCCCGAACACTGCTCCCTCCAGTCCTTGCTGACTGAGGTAGCTTCTATATACTGCTTCTGCTGCTGCAACTCTCAACACTGTACACTACACACTGCACGCTGTACACTTTAACACTTCAGGGCCCAACTGCTGGCGCCCCCTCTGTACTTCAGGGTCCTCTCACTAGGCACCCCCTCTACACTTCAGGGTCCTCTCACTAGGCACCCCCTCTACACTTCAGGGTCCTCTCACTAGGCACCCTCTCTACACTTCAGGGTCCACACACTGGCACCCTTTTCACTCTTCGCGGTCAACACTGGCACCCCCTTTACACTTGCTCCTGCAAAAGCTAGCTAGCTCCTGGATCCCTACGACCTTCACCGAAGTGGTCCCCTCTCTCTAGGCAGAACCCTAGGGGCAGTTTGCACTACTCACGAACTGGGAATGCTTTCCTGAAACTTGACCCCTCTCAGCTCCGAGGGTCCTCGGCAGACTGGATCCTCTCTGCAGCTCAGCTCAGCCCTCGGTCCCCACAGGCAGCCGCCTGGGACAACCGATCCTTCTGACAGGAAGAGAGACAGCCATATCCTCCCTCCTGGGACTCTGCTTCCGGTCAAAGACGCTGCGTCATGTGCTCCCCTCAAACTTATACTTACGCCCAGAATGCTGTGCAGCAGAATCTGCCTTTCTGGGGTAGATATAGGCCTGAGTGTGCCATTGGCTGGGTTTCCTCCACTGCCCAATGAAAACCCTCTCATGGAGCACAGTGGAGAGACTCCCCAATCTCAACAGCGACACCTGGGAGACATGACAGCCCAGCTGAAAATCATGGCCCTGCTGATAAGCAGACAATGCCCACTATACTTTACCTAGCACCTACCTTGTAGGGTGCTACAGAAGCAAACTCTTAAACCATATACTGCTCAAATTTTTCTGATTGCTGCCGACTCGACTAAATTTCAAGCTGTGTGTGGTCCTGCTGGCAATGCTACATTTGGCAAAAGACAATTGTTCAATTGACTTTGGTCAAAGGAGCCTAACAGAAAACTGGGGGCCAAAGAGTGAGTACAGCCAATCAGCTATCAGAATGCCTGAAGGGCTGGTTCATCTTATTGGTTGCAAACACTGTTCGGCTGACAACAGGACTTCTGTTCACTCATGCTGACAGCCAGTGATGCTAGTTGTCAGCATACAATAGGGATTCTTTCATCCATGATGTTTATTGTGGATGGAGGAATCTGTTAGATTTCTTTCATGCAGCCGGAGAAACCTAAAACCTATGATCAGGAAGACCAACATATTTCTTTTCAGATACAAAAGTTGGAGCCATTATGATTTCCTGATGCTATCGTTGAGACTGCAGTATCAAATAAGATTACATTCATCCAAACTTGAATATTCTTCTGAGACTGTAGGACAGAAGGAAAAGACAGCTGCCTTCCAGACATAAATAAACCCTTCATTCTGTATGAATTTGTATCCTTTTCACAATCACGCTAGGAGAATCCATTAAACTCTGCAAATGAAATAGGCACGCAAGTAAAAGGACGAGTGAAGCTGTGCTGTCACCTGCCATTAGCATCAAGCCCGTCATAAACAGGCAAGGCCTATGTAAGTTCATAAGAAGGATGGTCTTGCTGGCCATGGTTTGCATATTGCCAGCTGTAAAGGCACTGCAAGTTCGAGGTAGGATGTCATGCCTTCCTCTATTGTCTTGATATGTTTTATTAAGTAGGGGAATCCACTGGGCCATGTCATTGGCAATACTGCCAACAAAAACACTCTACATTCCCCTGCTTTGGACTGGCTCCATGTATTATAACAGATAGCTAATCTCTGACATGACACTGAAGTGAGAAGAAAAGATATCTCTTTGTATTAGTCAGGATGCACTTCCTAGATCTTTATGAGTCATTTTAGAATTAACTTTTTCTTGCTAGAGCTTAAAGTGCAGCAAAAGCCAAACTTTTTTTCCTAGTTTTAGATTAGTGATGCAGTGGGGGGGGGGGGGGTTAGAATACTGTCTGGGTATTTATTGTGTTCTAAGTCTCTGCTGTCACCAGGACTGAAAGTATAGCAAAATACAAAATGTTAAGTTGTAACCGGAATAGGATTAGAAGAGGCTCTTCTAATGGCGATACTTGTTCCAATGGCAAGTGCCTAGGAGGGGATTTAACTTACTTTGGAAAGATTTCATCGAACTTACTGCAGTATCTCCTTGATGGGAAGTGAAGGGTAACCCCTTGCATGGGATATAGATGCCAAAAACCAACAACGGCTTTAAACCTTTCCTACGTAACTGTTCCCTGCCAGGCACTGATCTCAAGAATGCCTGTTCCAATATTTGAAATACATTATTTACATGCAGTATATGGCCAAAAATGCTCACCTGACCATCATTCCTGTATGAGCTCCAATTACATGATCCTGCAGCTTCAGCTCTGCTTTGTCAGTCAGATGTGGCTGCAGGGGAGAGGAATGAGAACCAACAATGACTGGGCCATGGGAGCCTATGGGTGATGTCAGGGCTCTTAGAATTCCCAGCCATTGTTGAGTGCTCCATGACACAGGAAGCCAGAGCTGCAGGATTGCATGGCCAGACCAGAGAAGTATTGGAATTTAGATTTTTTAGAAATCATACTTACCTAGGTGGATGCAGCATTAGTCTGATGCTGTATCTCCCCCCACCCAAGCTTTAAGACTGAGAACCGAGCAATCAAACACCATTCATTGGTAAGTTTTCAGTGCTCTGTCAGTCAGTGCTGTGTATGCTCTGCCCCCCACCCTCCACTGGAGCACTTAGCTGTGGAGGAGGCAGTCTCTCATTGGCTTGCTGAGAGGCTGAGCCAACTGTCGGTCCAGGCTCATAGGTGGTTCCCAACCATATGGTCTCGATCTTTCCCCATCCTGGACCAGCTCTTTGGCATCAGCCGACAGCGGGCTTCAGCACTTGCTGCCAAAGGTGCTAGTGGCCAACAATCTGTAAAGTATGTTTAAATGTCAACGGGATGCCTTTCTCAATAGAAATGGCATCTCTAGCTTTAATTACTAGGATTCATTAGAGCAGTGATTGAAAATGCATATTAGTATGATTGCCTTTGGTGACATCAATAACAAGCTGTTTTCCCATTGAGAAAAAATTGATAGCTGCTTTATAATTTTGTTTTGCCATTTTCTGAATGAACAACAAACAACTACATTAGGAACAGATTTAACTTGATGGAGTTGGGTCTTGTCAGACATACACTGTAATTACTATACTACCCCCTTACGGAAAGCTAAAAAGATCAAGGGTGTCAGTGGGAACTTATCTGAGAGGCAGTAATTGCTCAATGAATCTCTAATAGCCTCTGGAGGACCATTGAACCCCAGTTGAGAAACCATGGTATAGACATTCGATGGTAAGATTTTTTGTGCATTCTGTAAAGTGTGGCAAAATACGGAGGTGGTATATCAATAATTATAATAGGACTGCTATGGAACAAGGTATAGAGTAAGGCGGGCTGGAGAGACATAGTACATATTTTATCTGCATGTTTGTGTAGGAGCATTTTTGAAGAAAATACCAAACCTTGTGGTTTAGTATGGAAGTCAGGCAACTAGTAATTTCGAAAGGAAACAGCCTACATAGTTCTCTGAGTACAGATTTCCTTTATAACAAATGTGTGTATAAGAAATATAAAAGATGTTAGGGTCATCTTTTGATATTAGTAAAGTACTACAGTTGTTGGGGGGGGGGGGGTTTATCAATCAAGTTGAGATCTTATATTAAAAGTGGCATAATAGTAAAATATTACTATTTCTGTTTAGTTATGCCTAGCTGTGTGATAGCACTGATAAATGCCATCCCTATTGTTTAACAACTACTGGCTAAAAAAATAAATTGTTCAAAAAAGATTTACACATATCTGCTGGGACTTATTGTGTACAGATGAATGTTATGGTGACATGGCAAATTCTGGGTAATGCTAAATAATTTAGATCTGGTTATCTTGGTGCCAGGACCTCAGTTCCATGTTCTTTCATCACAGGACAAGGGGAGTAAGCAGCAATATAGCTGATAATTAGCGTTAGGGATAAGTTCTGGGGTTAAGTTGAAGTTAGGCTTAGGGGTTCACAGCATTAGGGGTTAGACTATGTTCACACTACTGCGTGTCAAGAACAAGCACAAAATCCTGTGTTTTCTCGACATGCACAAAAAGAATATGCTACTTAGCAAACGTATGGTGGTGCCAATACTTGTTAATGGCATCCCCGCGCATCTGCTAATGCGTGTTCAAAATTGCATGATGCACCAACACAATGCGGTTCGGTGCGGCATGTTTTTGGAAAAAAGGTTAGGGACTTCATCTTTGCATTTTAAAAAGATAAAAAGTTCCTGCGAGCTACCTTCTAGTACCAGATTTTTAAAATGCCGCAAACACTTCACTTCTCATAAAAAGTATAATCAACCTAAAATATAAAATAGTGTTGCGCAGAATAAAAATCCTCTTAGATAAGAATGTATATATGATGTAAATAGATTTATAAAAATATTATATGCTCCTTCAATAAATAAACAGATATATCTATGTGTTCAAAAAGATAAATCCCTAATTATCCTCGCCAATGTTAAATCATAATACATATAAATATTGACCAGAAATAAAAAATATAAAGTGACTGGTGAAAAATTTAGTATAATAAAACACACTATCTTCTCAATAAAGCTGCATCAATCCTCATAAAAGTGCGTAGTGCAAAAAAAATTGTGCAATGAAAAACTTGTTACCAATTTACAAATCACAGTGATAAGGAATCAAAATACAGTCCAACGTATATTAATTCAAAAATAAATAAAGTAGTGTCAAAAATAGAAAAATCCAAGTCTTTGTGAGTCAGTGCAAATAACAATTTAGAATCTTCTATAAAGTGCTCAAGACCACCTGAGGGTGGTAGGTGCTCCCCAAGAAAGTGAGTGACCAGAGTGTCACAGATCATAAAACAACTGTGCACCCCCTTGTGAGTGGGTGCTCACCTTATACACGATTAAAACAGGCACATATACAGGGGCTCCTTCTTAGGGTTGACCCTTCCAGATCCTATTATTCCAGTGGTCCGTAGCTCAGATACGGTTTAAACTGGCCCATATACAGGGAATCAGGGAAAATTATCCATTCAAAGCGTGACACTCCAGCAGCAAGTATTAGCGTGGCATATGTAAAAAAGAAACCTCCAATAGTGCTTATACCTCTTGAAATGTTTATTTTAATAAAGGAAAGATAAATTGAACTCACATATTTCAGTGCATCCATGCACTTTTTACAAGCGACATATAATTATCCATACATTGAACCAAGCCGTAATGGTAAAGCGGGAGACGCGATGGCCGTATACCTTCTCCTACGCTGGTACAGCCGACAGTCTCACGATCAGTGAAGCGCTCCGTCCGTCCTTGCCCCTCCCCTACGCGTGAGGACACCAGGGACCTTGTGTCTTCCTCAGGGGGATATGATTGGTCATCTTTGCATTTATCGCGCGTAGGGCAGCCCATTGAAATGGATGGATTGCCCCACACATGAGGCGCAGATACGCATGTGCATGCACTCAGTTGCACCTGTGGGTGTGAACCTAGCCTTACAGTATATGTAAGCCTAATCACTAAAGCTATAAAATACTGGATGTAATTTAAAAAAAGTAATTGTATTTATTTTTTTAATCTGCAGTTTTCAAAAAAATTGCATCTTTGGATCCTGTCATGAAGGTCCTGTTCAAGGACTTCCTGTTATAGGGTGATGCACTCTTTCCTTATTTCCCAATTGTACTCAGGTGTTGTTACCCATATGCTGTTGTGCTTCCGATGGCTGTTTCAACACAAATGAGCATTATCTACTATTGTCACCATGCGAAAACCGACCCTACAAAATACCATGCAGCCATTGTTAGAGAGCACCTAATCAGGAAATACTGCAGAAGATTTGTAAGAATGAGATGCAACAAGGAAACAAGGACACAAAAAAAGGTTAAAAAAATAATTTTTATTTTATTTACATTTTAATTATTAAAATAATAATAATAATTATTTAAATAATACTTACAAAAAAAGAAAGCTAAAGAGCTTATTTTTTATTTCAGTTCTTTTATTTAGTTAACACAAAATAGTTTCTGAATCA
Organism: Pelophylax lessonae; assembly: GCF_965119305.1. NCBI lineage: Eukaryota > Metazoa > Chordata > Amphibia > Anura > Ranidae > Pelophylax > Pelophylax lessonae. Next base: position 344,654,252 of record NC_138771.1, read on the forward strand.
TAAAATAAATATAATTTATTAGGGCTTACATTCACTTTGAGTAGTAGGGGGTTCACTATAGGATTAAACTTGTTGGTGGTGAACCCAGTGTAGAGGAGAGAACATGTTACTGAGTAAAACACTGGATATCTACACTATACACACCAGTTCTCAAGGTTGCAAGCCTTAATCCAGACCCCCCATTTTTTGTAAATAATTCTCTGCATTGTCCAGCACCAACTTCATAAAGACTTCTGTTATAGAATTGAATATTTAAACCTAAAAAGCCAAACCTAGTGATTTCCCATTGCATTTTACTTAGCAAAGGCAGTGGGATATGAAAGTAAAAGGTGAGCTTACTCTATAAGGCCTTTGTGATCTTGTTTCATATATGAAGACCTTGCTTTAAAAACTGTACTAGCGCTGTTTTTGACCTAGAGAGAAAACATTCTACTACACAAAAAACTGGAGAGGGGATGAAAACTGTTGTCTGATGTATTTGTAGCCACAGGAGACCATGCTGCAGTGCATTATAGTAAAATGTCTCCAAATAATTTTCACATGAATTACTAAAGTGCAAAATATGTATAATTTATTGGAATTTAAATAAATCACAGGGACAGAGTTCTGGGGTTATTGGCATAAGGTGCTCAGAATATTAAATTATAATTACTTAAAACGGACAACAACCCATGTAGCATGACAATGACAACCTGAGCGAAAGAGCCCATCTAGAAAGTACTTAATGTGCTACTGATGTATTATTGACACTTTCCTTCTTTTGTACTGACTGCACACATATTTTGTCACATATATGTTCTGAAAAGTTGCATTACATTCTGGGATAGTTTTAGAATTGTAAATTGTTTACTTGGTGAATTCTATTTAAATTAAAGCTAAAAAAAAGGCAAAAAAAAAATAAAAATAAAATAAAAAATAATAGCCACAAAGGATTAAAATTTACTTTATGTGCACCAAATGCCTTTGTAAACCCAGAAATTGCCTTGAAAAATAGCAGTGTGCTGTACATAGCTTTTGAAATTAGCAGAGCTGTGGGAGGGTCCCAGCAGCTCCACCCCCTACAGGCTGCCAGATAACTACAAGAGGGGGGCGCAGACAAGACCAGTCACCCTGCACATGGAGAGAGAGCAGCAGTGACTGGTCTTTATTATAGGAAGCTTCTCCACAAAGTCAAAATTCTACATTACTGCACAAATCTGGAAGAAATACACAAAACACATCATGATTCAAGAAAGAATACACGACTCTTGCACTTAGCCAATAAGTGCTTATCCTGAAGTTCAGCTTTGAGCCACATCCTAACATTTAGTTCTGTAATTGTCTCCAATTCCAAGGACATTAAACAAATGGAAATTTGCCTTTTTAGAGTTTTTTTTTTTTAAGGGAAACTTATACTGTACTAATATAGTGGCTAGGTTGTGTTGCTGCTCCTATGGCTGCTGATATAGGAATGTGTGGTGCAGAAGGCAGTGGATCTCTTCTATGTGTAGTTAAAAATAAGGCTGTTAGTTGAAACCATTAAGTATTACAGTACTTAACCACCATGTGAGAAAATAACGTTGGTAAACTGGGTGCAGATTTTCTAATATTGTCCTTCTTCCACACCCCACCACACCTCAGGAAAATGTCATTTTGGTTACCAAGTTGTCACTAGTGGCCACCACTAGAGGGAGCTGTAAGGGGATGGGTGCAATGCAGAGTCTGCCCCCCAGCAGAACCTTCTAGTAATAGCTGGGAGAAACTGCAGAGCAACAACAGTGTTCCAGGAGTCTGCAGGAGGCAGGGTGTTAAACTCTTGCCTATTATTATCACAGGTCTTGCATCAAACGTATTGGTTTTAGACTTGCCACATAGAAATATGCAAATATGGAAAACTTTGGATATACAGTTATTCTTTAGGAGACTAATTAAAATAAAAATAGTTCAGAGAAGGTATATTTTAAATGCATTTTACATTTTTTAAAGTGTTACTAAACCCAGTACCCTGAATCATTATATTCATCCTCTCAAAGAACATGGAAATGCAATAATTATAGTAAATAAAAATTGCCAAATACCTTTTCTTATCCGTATATAGTAGTCTTGTGACTTCTATCAGTATCTAGCCCTCCTATGAAAATACCCTACCCTCGTTCCCCGGCAAGTCGAGGAAAATGTAAAAGTGTCTCCTAATGGAGGAAAATTTAAAATATATAAATATATATTTTTTTATCATTCCATTTCGATTAATATATATACATTTTCTTCCATTAGGAGGCACTTTTAAATTTTTCTGGACCCGCCGGGGAACGAGGGAAGGGTATTTTGACGGGAAGCCGCCGCTTTAAGGACTAGGAATGAGGGTAGGGTTTTTTCACGGAACGCGAAGTCATTTACTGTGTGTATATGCGCACTGGGAAGCGGCTCAGCTAATGACTGACGTACCCTAACCGGAAGTGACGAGGGTAGGGAATTTTCACGGGTTGGGTTTTTAACGGAACACCAGCTGTGTCGGTTGTGTCCGGCACTTCCTGGTTTCTGGGTGGTCTCTCTTGAATTCACATTCACCAAATGGCAGGTTAGTATGAGCTTGTTGAAGCGATCGAAAAGCCGGTGCAGTATCGTTATATACACCTGGGACCACAGGAAAGATCCAACAGGGGTGTTTAAAGACCCACAGAATGACCAGGCTCATACTACACTGCCATTTGGTGACTTTTGGAAGATAGTGGATATAAGAGCGTTAAATCTATGTGAATCAACATATAAGTGATTATATGCAAGATATCGCTATTGGAACGGAATGGATTTGTCAATAACATTTTATATTAATTTTATTTTCATTTTGATAACACTATTTATTTCTGGTATGCTACACATCACTAGTGGTGTTGAAAATATTTGTGTTTATGTTCATTTGGGTAATAATAGTTTATGTATTTGTTAGCAAAGCTACTCATAGTGTCTGGAAAAGGACACATTTCTTAATTTTCAATACAAGCTCAAAATAGTGAATTTCTATCTGCAGAAAAAGTCACCAAGTTTTCCTTCTATAATATCAAGTTGTAAATGGAAATGAAATAAACGTGTTGCACACACAGTATTTTGTGTTCTATATATCAGATCTCATAAAAGTACAATTCTCAAGGTCAAGACAAATATTGCCAGAAAATATGTTTATCTGCACATTAACATAGCTAAACAGTTTAAGAAGTGCTTTCAATATAGACTCCCCCAGCAGTGTATTCTTCTGTTGGATCCCAAGAGACACTGATCTGAAAAAAAGAGCGGAGATGGGGCGAGGAACTGGTGATGTTTGACAGACACAAATAAAAAGCTTCAGCAAACAGTGACATCCTCTACGAGCGAAGACTAGAACCGTGATATTAACAGAAAAGAATGGAGGTTGAATCATAAATAAAAGATAGGGAGGATAAAAGTAAATAAAGAGTCAAAGGTACAGAAAAAACAGATAACTTGATGTTTGTCTAAATCAGCTACATAAACTTAAATTAGGGTGGAATTCCATTTTACCAAAAAGAACTTAAGGTAGATCTAAACTCTAACTGGATGACATTTAGCTGGCTAAAGCATGGCGTCTTATAAGCAGTTCTCATATTTTTTTTCCTATACCTTTAAGCTTTTTTTTCAAGCTTTGTTTATTCTCTATCACATAGCTGGTGGAGATTGAGCTGTAGAGGTCTCTTACACCTCCTGTCCAACACCCATGGTAGAGATGACAAGTGGTGTGGGACCAGCAGTATAGCAGGTGGCACCAGCTGAGGCTTGAGAGGAAACCAATGGCCGTGGATCACCAGACAAGCACCTGGAACTGGAACTCCATTATGCTGGATCAGTAGGCAGGAGCGTATCCAGAACCCAAGCCAAGGGGTTGTCAACAGCCGGGCAATGTGGGTGCAGGAACGTGGGACAAAAGCAAGGTCAGGATACAAGCTGGAGTCGGTACATAGTCAGGCAATGAGGTACAAGAGCATGAGACAGGAGCAAGGTCAAAGCACAGGCCAAGGTCACAGGTAGGCAGGTGGGAATCCAGAGGAGAGTCAAGGTCAAGCCGGGTCAAACACAGATAGGCAGGAAACAGATCAGAGCACAGGTAAACAGGAAAAAGCTAAAAGACCACTCAGCAATGCGTTTCTGTTATTGCTCAGCTTAAATAGGCAGTTTGGCGCCAGTGCGTGTGCACCTTCGTGCATGCGCATATGTACATTTCTTCTTGTGCACACGCTAATGTGCTCACATTTGTGCGCCAATGTCTGTTTGGTTCCAACTGAACTTCTCTTACATTGACCCCCCCCCCCCCAATGGGCAACCTCCGGATGCCCATTTGTAACATTTGTTCAAGACGGGCTCAAAAAAACACCTGTATCACTGATATGCCTGATATGCACCTGTCAAAAAGGTGTGAAAATTGGTCTTTAGGTGTCTGTGGTGCCTTCACACCCTAACCCTATAGAGGTACTATTGATGAAAGCAAGAATTGCCTTGCTGTCAAAAATTTAAATGATATGCACCTGTCAAACAGGTGCAGAAAAAATGGTCTTTGGGTGTCTGTGGTGCCTTAACACCATAACCCTATAGAGGTACTCTTGATGAAAGCAAGAATTGGCCTTCCTGTCAAAAATTTAAATGATATGCACCTGTCAAACAGGTGTGGAAAATTGGTCTTTGGGTGTTAATTGTGTCCTTGAAACCTACACCAAAAAATTCTTCCAGATAAAATCAACACCCACAACACTAGGCAGGCTAGAGGTCTTGCAGAGATTCCCAAAAACACTTAATCGGTGACATTGGCATCAGGGGCTTCATAGCTGTGGTAATCCAGGACTGATTCATTTTGATAAATGTCAGACGGTCCACAAAGTCTATGGACAGATGCGTTCTATTATCAGTAACAAAACCTCCAGCAGCACTGAATGCCCATTCAGAAAGCATGTTTTATGCAGAGCAGCCCAGCATACTTGGCAAGTTCTGGCCAGTGGTCTATTCTCATGACCCAGTAACCCAGTTGATCGTCAACTGGAGAGCTCTTCATCTATGTTTCACCCGTTTTCGCACCAATTAGGACAGGCAATGCCACAAGTGTCAGTTCCTTAAAGCAGAGTTCCACCCTAAAAATTTACTTTTCCCAGTCCGCTTGCTTTTTTCCACCTGAAAAACAATTGGATAATTCAAATTTTTTTTCATTCTTTTACCTTGCTTTTAAATAAAATATACTTACCTTCCTTCCTCTTCCTCCCTCTGCGGACACGGCCGCTGACGTCACTTCCTCCTTGCATTAATTCCTGGGAGCTGAACGTCATCGCTCCCAGGAATCAATGCACCGGCCCCGCTCGTCAGTTCCAGTGCAGGCGCATCATTCCCTACTTAACAGCTTCTGGGCATGCCAAGAAGCTGTGGAGGGATGAAGCGCCCGCACCGGAAGTGACGAGCAGGGCCGGTGCAGGCGCATTCTGGGAGAAAAGGACAAGGAAGAGGACGCAGAAGAGGACGCTCTGGCTTCAGCTGCCCACATCCGAGATGGCAGCGCTGGAGAAGAAATTTTCAAGGTAAGTATTTCTTCTAAAAGGTAAGTGCGACCCGGGACAGTTCAGAGGCTATCCATTGTGGAATGTACTAGCCCTTACTGTCCCAGGGGTATTTTTATCTAAATTTCACCCCCAAGGCCGGAACTCCGCTTTAAGGAGGAGAACCTTGCGGGCGCTGCAGGATTTCAATCCATGGCGGCGTATTGGGTAACCAGAAATTCCTCTTGTGATGGGACTTTACAGGCAACCAATGGACTGACAAAATACAATGTTAAAAATAATTAATCGTTAGTTGAAAATTCCATATTAATTCATATATGGTACATGTCGTGGCTGACTCAATGCTTTAATGTGACCTTCATTGCATAAAACATGTTCACATATAACAGATGACAAATAGTGGCATCTACTAGCTGGACATATGAATTTATAATGACATTTTAATTATATTTTATGAGAAATTCGAATAAAGATTAATTATTTTTAACATAGTTTTTTATCTATACATTGGTTGCCCGTAAAGTCTCATTACAAGAGGAATTTCAGGTTCTTTAAAAATAAGGGATGATGGCAACCACACCCCCCAGTCATATGAGTTTATTTTTTTCTGGCAGAGTATTGTATTGCCAATGGTTTGTTTGGTGACTGTGGTCCATTTGCATTGAGATAATTCACAAATTCTTGCGTGGTGCTCCAGGCCAAGGGTGACTGATGGTTAATTTGTAGTTCTTTCATTTCTTACAGTTGTCTCCTTCTCACCAAGCTTCTTGTTGATAGTCTTGTAGCCCATTCCAGCCTTGTGAATGTCCACAATCTTGTTCCTGATGTTCTTTGACAGCTCTTTAGTTTTGTCCATGATACTGAGGTTTGAATGGAAGAAAGAGATGTTGTGGACAGGTGTCTCTTATACACATATAAGTAGATAGTCTGTAGATAGTCTGTGGGAGCCAGAATTATTGTTGGTTGGAAAGGGATCAAATACTTATTTTACTCACCGAACTGCAATTCATATTATAACATTTGTATCATGTGTTTTTTCTGGATTTTTGGTTGATATTCTGTCTATATTATTTAACCACTTAGCGACCGCCCACCGCAGATATACTGCGGCAGGCAGCCGCTGCTGGGCAAAGTGACGTATGGGTACGTCACTCGCTCAGCCGCCAGTGGGGGGCGCGCTCCCGCCCCCGCTCGTTCACAGGCATTCCCGCGCGAGTGACCGGCGGCTCCGATGTCCGCCGGCCACTCGCGATCTCCCGCTGGAGAGGGAGAAAGGCAGGCGGCTGATGTAAACACAGCTGTCTGTCAATCTCCCTGGTGTAATTGCAGAGACTGTACGATCCTACTATACTATGTAGGATCGTATGTCTCTGTGGTTACATCACAAGCCACGCCTCCCCACAGTTAGAATCACGCCCCTGGGGATACATTTAACCCACTGTTTACCAATAAAGTTAACCCCTTCCCTGCCAGTGTCATTTTTACAGTAACAGTGCATATGTATAGCACTGATTATTGTAGTAATGTCACTGGTACCCCCAAAAGTGTCAAAAATGTCAGTCAAGGGTCCGATCTGTCCGCCGCAATGTCACAGTCCCGCAAAAAAAAATCGCAGATCGCCGCCATTACTAGTTTAAAGAAAACAATAAAAATTACATAAATCTTTCCCATAGTTAGTAAACGCAATAACTTTTGCACAAACCAATCGCTTATTGCGATTTTTTTTTTACCAAAAATATGTAGCAGAAAACAAATTGGCCTAAAATGTTAAAAAAATTTGATTTTTACATTTTTCTTGGGGTAATTTCATATAAAAAAAATGTGAAAAATATTATTATTTTTTCAAAATTGTCGCTCTTTTTTTGTTTATAGCGTAAAAAGTAAAAATCGCACAGGTGATCAAATACCACCAAAAGAAAGCTCTGTTTGTGGGAAAAAAGGACATCAATCTCATTTGGGTACAGCGTCGCACGACCGCGCAATTGTCCGTTAAAATCACACAGTGCCGAATCGTAAAATAGGCCCTGGTCTTTGAGCACCCAAATCCTCCGGGGCTTAAGTGGTTAAAATACACCTATGATAAAAAAGATAGACCCTTAATTTTTTTAAGTGAACAAACTTACAAAATCTGTAGTGGATCAAATCATTTTTTCCCCACTGTATATGTTGGGTGGTGAGGGCTATATGTATGGTACTCTGCAATACACAATGAATTATCAGATTATATACTCTAGTGTGAAGTGTGCTTAACATTTTAAGAATGTACAATAAATTGGACAGTTTTTATTCACAATTTGTGTATTTTTTGGAAAGTGTTAGCACCTCCTCAATGTCCCATACTCTCTTAGATTCAGGGATGTGGTGCATTATTTACTCACCAACACCATTTTTTTTTATAGATTTATTTAAGGTTGTTGTTTAGATTGGGCTAGGTGAGAAGAACATTATTGAGGGAAGCACCTCCATATTGCACTCTTGAGTCAAAGACCACTCTGATCTGATCTAGCTTGCAAGAATGCCAAAGCATGGGAGATACCAACATTCCTCTCCTTCCTTTTTTTTTACTCTCAGGTGTCCTGTTCAAGGTGCATTGTAAAGAAGTAAATCATGCTTCTGCATACTGAACAATATTTGGTAAATTGCTTCCACAGAATGGTAGTGGTGCCATCCGGCTGTTGGAATTGTCCTGATAGAACGCCTTACTCATAGTTTTTAGGAACTCCTTTTTTCTATGATGGCTGCCAGCTCATTGTCTTTAGTTGTTACATTGAACACTGGGGTGCCAATGGTATCATCCCAGAAACAAAGGGCCTTGTTATTGCCTTTACTGCAAAGTCTTTCTTTGACATAGTAGTGATGTAGGCACTGCTTGAAGCAAGCAATGCAACCATTTGGAAGGGCTCGCATTTTCAAGAAGAAACTGTGGAAGATCTCCTGAAATTACCCAAACAGATGTTTCTTATGATGACCCTGCGTAGGTCTAGATGTTGGGAATAGTCATGAGTCATGACTCTCATGGGTGAGTCATGTAGCCCATTGATTTGTTAGGGAGCCTTGTGTACCCTTTAAATGTCTCTGCTGAGGAGCAGGAGAATATTAGCATTTCTGTCAAGAGCTGGAATGGGGTGAGCTATGCCCCTCAAGTGAGTGGTGAGAAGCAGCTGCAGGAGTAGGGATCTCCTCTCTGTTGGTTAAAATCTGGTTGCACTCAATGAGAAAATGGGAAAGTGGTATTTCACTGACATTCAGTGAAACTATTACAAGGCCAGTGGCCCTCCTACCCAAAACATTGGTAATGCCAGCACAAGTGCCCATGGTGTATGGCATCTCCTGTTATGTTTAAGAGCTTTGATCTTGCAAGAGACCTGTTACTCTGATCATCTAGAATAGTATACAGTCAGATTTTTTTTAACCCCAAAAACCAGCACATACAATTTCAAGGCTCTCTGCAGCCGTATTAACTGTTGAAATGACTAAACTTATAAAACATGAAACAGACTTTAAAAAAGACTCTTTTCACGTTTACACAGACAGAAAGATAGTGTTGGCATACATACATAACTAAACAAAACAGTTCTATGTGCATATCAGTAACAGATAAGGATGGGTTTAATGTTTGAGTCAAACGGAAGTTCGACTCAAACATCGGGTGTTCACTAAACAGACAAACAAACGGAGCACTCGAAGGGGGCTGCTGAGGGCCCCATAATGCACCGCAAACTCACAGTGCATTTTTTGCGGATGATTGGCCAAGGCATGCACCTGACCTGTATGGTTTGGCCAATCACAGCACAATGTACTGGGAGAGCCGTGATTGGTCAAAGTGTCCACGCCCCCACACTATATAAGACTGCTTATACAGCAGCCGTGTAATTGCTGTCCCCCCCTTTCTGCGTTGCAGGTGTTCCTCTTTCTGCATCAGCAGTGGTTTCCTTTTTTTTTTTCTTAAATTTTATTTTAAATATTATTTTTTCTTTTGCCGGAGCAGCACTAAAAATATTTAGGGCATGATTGCTGTTCTTCCATTCTGCATCAGCAGTGGTTCCCTTTTTATTTTTTTGGGCTTTTTGAATTTTCTTTTTCTAGCAGCAGCAAAAAAAAAAAAAGTCTCCATAATTGATGTTCCTTCTTCTGAGTCGCAGGTGGTCCTCCTTCAGCGTCACTACTGTTTTTTTGGGGTTTTTTTTGCTTTCTTAAGTTTTTTTTTTTATTATGTTTATTTTTTTCTGCAGCAGCAGCAATAAATGAAAAAAATCTCCACAGTTGCTGCACCCTTATTTCCTTTATTGCAAAAAAAAAAAAAATAATAAAATAAAACGGTTTATAGTGCACCAAGCATAAAAGTATTGCACCCAAGCACCATATTCCCATCCCAGACTCTATAATAAAAAGTTATAAATCCCCCCCCCCAAAAAAAAAATAAAAACAATAATAAAATGGGTTATAGTGTTTAGGCTTCACCAACACCCAAGGCCCAATTTTTCTGCACCTGTTTGACAGGTGCATGTAATTTCAATTTTTTTTTCTAATTTTTCGTTCCTGTGCCCAACAAGAGTAACTGTAAGGGGTACAGTGTTCAGGCACCACTAGGGATGGGCCAAGTATAGGTTTGGCCTGAACATCGCCCAGTCAGGTACTCGTCTAACACTTGAACTTGTTCAGCACTTAGTGGGAAGCTGACCTCCGAGTTCACAATCAATAGGTTGTTAAGGCTTCCCTGCTAAGAGCTGAATTTAAAAAAATAATTGAAAAAAAAAATGTAAATTAAAAAAAACTGGGGTAAAACAGCTAATGGCTTTTAACCACTTGCCGACCGCCCCACGCAGATATACTGCGGCAGGGCAGCTCGGCTGCGCATAATCATGTTCATATACGTCATTATGTGCATGCGTGAACGCGGGAGTGATTAGACACAGCGAGAGCCAGATCCCGGGAGGAACAGGCTCGATTGCTGCCGGCCTCCTGCGATCTTCGGGGAAACTGACAGAAGAGCCGCCTGCCAATGTAAACAAAGCAGCCGGCGCTCCTGTCAGACAATACAGTTCATATTCCTATCGCACACCTTCCTGGTTTGTAGACACTTGTGTACAGGGTGCTGAAGCGATCACCAGCTGGCCACTGGATCAGTTCCAAGTAGATACATATTTGCCAGCACACCAAGGATCTTGCAAAAGCAGTCCAAAAACTTTATTCCAGAGAAGATCACATCAAAAATAAAAAGTGCAACGTTTCGGAGCCACGCAGGACCCCTTCGTCATGCCTGACGATGGGGTCCTGTGTGACTCCGAAACGTTGCACTCTCCTGTCAGACAGACACACTGAGATCGTGTGTTTCAGGAAAGCTGAAACACCAGTCTCTGTGTGCCTTTCACAGAGCCCTCCCCCCTCCCCAAGTTAGCAAGCACAGCTCACACTTAACCCCTTGATCACCCCCAGTATTAACCCCTTCCCTGCCAGTGTCATTTATACAGTAACAGTGCATATTTTTAGCACTGATTACATTAGTCCCCAAAAACTGTCAAAAAGGTCAGTTGGGGGTCCGATCTGTCCACTGCAATGTCGCAGTCCCGCTAAAAATCGCTGATCGCCGCCATTACTAATAAAAACAAAAAATAAGAAAAAGTCCGAAATTCTATCCCATAGTTTGTAAACGCTATAACCTCGATTCTGCCATTTTAAGGGCGGATCAGAGAGATAGAGAGGAGTTATTGCAACCCAGATGTAGACAAAAGGATGACACGTTCCAACATGCTTTCTTTTCCTCATATTCCACACAGCATTATTCCGTCAAAAAGATTTTGAGGATGCATTGGCCTGTGCTGCGGAATGATGGGGTCTTAGGCCCGGTTTTACCAGAAGCACCACAGGTGATTTTCAGAGGCGTACCGCCCCTGAGGTTACAAGTTGCCCCCAATATCATTAATCCCCCGAAGAGGGTTTCCTTTTTTCAGGATAAAGTGGGATTTTTTCCTTGTAGATCCTGTGCGGTTTGCAAAATAAACACAGGAGGAAGGAAAAAATGTGAGTAGTTTGAGGCGGGGGTCACTAAAAAGATACATAAAATCAATACTTTCATCACTTGTGCTTCCAGGCACATGGTGTATCTTATTAGATGCCCATGTGGATTGGAATACATTGGGCGGACAACTAGGATGCTTAGGGTCCGTTTGAATGAGCACATCACAAATATAAGTAATGGGTTTCCTAAGCATAGTGTCTCCCGCCACTACGATACACACCATAATAGAAACCCAGCAGGTACCCTTTTTTTTAGGGATTGATAGATATGTAGGAAATTGGCGGGGAAGTAATCTCACGTGGGGTGTTTCCAGGTTGGAGACCTCCTGGATTTATCGTATTAAAGCTTATGCCCCTTATGGACTCAATGTTGAGTGGGATTTGAATGCGTTTATAAATAATGCATGATTTACCCATTTACCCATACAATATTTTAGTTTGTGGAAGAAGGCTCGATTTCTTGTTGCTCCATTTCTGCTAATTATTAATACTAATGGAATTGTGGCAGTCTCAATTATTAATGTGAACTCATGTATTGTGGCTGATGCACCACGTTGTGGATGATTGATATATTTTTATTGTTTTGTCTGTTTTAAATGTTATGTATAATGTAAGTGGCAGCAGGGTGTAGCTGTTTTGTTTGGCCACAAGATGGCGCCGTCCCGAGACTTCGCATGCTCACCCGCATTAAGGTGTATATTATCCAAATAGATTAAATATCTATTAATGTATATCTTATTGGATGTTGTTGTGTGATTTATTCCCCTCTTTTTTGTGTGGTATACCCTTTTGGGTTAATAACACGGTATTACCGATTTTATTTTCTAAATATCCGGTCAATGGAGCGCATAGCTCCTATTTCCGGTTTCCAGCCGACCAATCCGCCTCGTCCTGCCCCTACAAATAGCGTGTCCTTCCACCATGAGGCCACGCCCCTGACGACGTCATTGCGTATGACGAAACGTACGTCGGGTGTCCCCATTGGTGGAGGCGGACGCATGCGCAGTGGAGGACGACGGCGGCCATCTTTTCGGTTTGAAACAAGCTACATGTGGATATACTCAACGCTGCTGCCACTCTGCATAAATGTGAGTGTAATATATGATGATTTATGCCAAATAAAGGATTATTCAGGACCTATTACGCTATGAGAGGCTCCCTTTGTATCTTTTTGAGATAAGGTTTACAGGGGAATATCAGCGTTTGAGATACGGTTGACCACGGATACCCGCTGGGAGAAAGTCTTATGCCTGTTGATATCTATTGACGTATACTGCCTATAAGATTGTGAGATCTGGTAAGGGTATTTAAGATGCCTCTCTTGGTGGTGGTTTTAAGTCACTTGGTCTTCCGAGGGAGAGTTGGTGAATGCCCTTGCTTATCTACACGTGGTTATCTACTGTCATATTGATTTTAAAGGACATTTCTTTTTAATTATGTGGACTTTTTACCATTTTTAAGCGCTACAATTTTTAAATTTTTTATGCTATGTGATTATTTCAGGATCCCTTTGTGTAGCTGCTTTTTTATGTATTTTATGTAATTTATTCAACCATCTGTAACATTTGATTGTTTGCTTAGTGGTGCATAGGGCAGCTGTTTTATACTGCTGCTAAAGATAGCTGTGATCAGTGGCGGCCGGTGCACTGAGGGCGCAGGGGCGCCGCCCCCCCACCATCCATGTGTCCGGCCCCCTAATCTGCATGCAGGGGCGCCGGACGCATGGAGTTCAATGGGGATTTTTTTTTTTTGCATCACCTGATTAGAGCCAGAGGCTCTAATAGGGCGATGCAAAGGGTGGACCCGGAGCGCAGAGCAGTGCGTCCCGAGCCCACCCATTGTGTGACAATAGCGAATGAAAATTTGCTATTGTCACACCGATCCTCCTCGTGGCCAATCAGGAAGCGCGTCCGATACGCGCTTCCTGATTGGCCGCAAGGCAAACCCCATGCCATTGGCCGAGAAGGAGGCAGGAGCGGAAGGACTTAAGGAGACGCGCCGCTGGTCACCGGGACTGAGGAGAAGCCGCCCGCCGCCGCTGCTGCTCCAGGTAAGTGAGGGGCGCCCACGCTGATCTCTGCATTGGGGGCATGTATGCTGGTCACTACATTGGGGGCACGCACGCTGATCTCTGCATTGGGGAAATGGTATGCTGGTCACTACATTGGGGGCACGCACGCTGATCTCTGCATTGGGGGCATGTATGCTGGTCATTGCATTGGGGGCATGTATGCTGGTCACTGCATTGGGGGCATGTATGCTGGTCACTGCATTGGGGGCATGTATGCTGGTCACTACATTGGGGGCACACACGCTGATCTCTGCATTGGGGGCATGTATGCTGGTCACTACATTGGGGGGCATGCACGCTGATCTCTGCATTGGGGGCATGTATGCTGGTCACTACATTGGGGGCATGTATGCTGGTCACTACATTGGGGGAATGTATGCTGGTCACTACATTGGGGGCATGTATGCTGGTCACTGCATTGGGGGCATGTATGCTGGTCACTGCATTGGGGGCATGTATGCTGGTCACTGCATTGGGGGAATGGTATGCTGGTCACTGCATTGAAGGGGGCATGTATGCTGGTCTCTGCATTGGGGGCATGTATGCTGATCTCTGCATTGAAGGGGGCATGTACGCTGGTCACTGCATTGAAGGGGGCATGTACGCTGGTCACTGCATTGAAGGGGGCATGTACACTGGTCACTGCATTGAAAGGGGGCACGCTGGTCACTGTGCATTGAAAGGGGGCACGCTGGTCACTGTGCATATAAAGGGAGCACGCTGGTCACTGTGCATTGAAAGGGGGCACCCTGGTCACTGTACATTAATAGGGGGCACGCCGGTAACTGTGCATTGAAAGGGGGCATGCTGGTCACTGTGCATTGAAAGGGGGCACGCTGGTCACTGTGCATTGAAAAGGGGCACGCTGGTCACTGTGCATTGAAAGGGGGCGCGCTGGCCTCTCTGCATTGAAAGGGGGCACGCTGGTCTCTCTGCATTGAAAGGGGACACACTATACCTTTTCACACTTTTGCAACCTCAAAGTCACGCAATGTTTTACAGCGTTTTTGCCGCAAAGCAATTGCTATTACATTTTTCTATTTGTGCCCCCCCAAGAATTTTGAGCACCAGCCGCCACTGGCTGTGATGGTAAAACTGAATGACTCTCCCAATATGAATATGGGAATGGAAAAAACAGGAAATCCAAAATAGTGTAATTCCGATTATTAAGAATATAAAAAAGAAAGACAAGTTTGTGCTTACATGTAATAGTGCCCCCTTGGCACAGGACAGGACCGCCAGAGATAACAGTGTAGTGTATGTAGTCACGGAATGAATGTCACTTCTTCCTCCAACTCGTAGCGTGGCAGCGGCCGGCATGTGTTCCACAGCTCAGGGGGAAGTGACGTCAATGGCTAGCAGGATGTTTGGACGATGTTCAGACAACTGTTGTCTGAACATTATTTGCTCGGGTATATGTATTCACAATCACTCAGTATTAATTCACATATTTATTTGTTATTTTGAAGTTGCACCAGCGCCATCCTTTCTTTATTTAAATTTGGCACATTTGTGTATAATGCACATTTAAAGGGGCAGCAGACAACTGATCATATACATCTATAATATACCAGGTGCCTTCACACAGTTTTTCTAATATTGGGAATGTTTTATACCAGCAAGTAAAAAATATTGTGTTGTTTTCAAAATTGTCGCTCTTTTTTTGTTTATAGCGCAAAATCTGAAAACCGCTTTGCGCTATAAACAAAAAAAGAGCGACAATTTTGAAAAAAACACATTTTTACTTTCTGCTATAAAACATTCCCAATACATTTTTTTAAAAAAATCTAATTTTTTTTTTATCAGTTTAGGCCAATTTGTATTGTGCTACATATTTTTGGTAAAAAAAATCCCAAAATGAGTATTTTAATTGGTTTGTGCAAAAGTTATAGCGTTTACAAACTACGAGATAGATTTTCAGACTTTTTTTTTTTTTTTGTTTTTATTAGTAATGGCGGCGATCAGCGTTTTTTGGCGGGACTGTGACATTGAGGCAGACAGATCGGACCCCTAACTGACATTTTTGACACTTTTTTGGGGACCAGTGACATTAATAGAGTAATCAGTGCTAAATAATATGCACTGTTACTGTATAAATTACACTGGCAGAGAAGGGGTTAACACTGGGGGTGATCAAAGGGGTCAATGTATGCCTAATAACGCTTTTGGACTGGGGGGGGCTCTGTGAAAGGTATCACAGCGGTAGCGTGGCTCCGGCAGTGCGCGTGCGCCGTCAAGACCGCGTGCACGAAATCACGTAGATATACGTGATTTTGCGCAGCCGAGCCACCCTGCCGCAGTATATCTGCGGTGGGCGGTCGGCAGCTGGTTAAGAAAAAAATGGCATGGGGTCTGGGACCCCCCAAGGCCCTTTGGGTTTTTGGTATAGATTTTAAGAAGAACTCCAAAAAAAATGGTGTGGGGTCCCCCCCAAAATCCATGCCAGATCCTTTTTTGAGCATGCAGCCTGGCAGGCCAGGAAAGGGAGGGAGGAGTCCGCTTGCCCCCCAAAGTACCTTGGCCTCTTCCTGACAACCCTGGGCTGTGGTTGTCAGGGTCTAAGGGTGGAGGGCTTATCAGAAAATGGAAGCCCCCTTTAACAAGGGGGTCCCCAGATCCCGCCCCCCCACCCATGTGAATGGGTATCGGGTATATTGTACCCCTACTCATTCACCAAAAAAGTTTCAAAAAGTAATAACTTGTTTTTGACAAGTCCTTTATTTAAAAAAAAAAAAAAAAAAATAGCGTCCCTTAATGTAAGTCTATCGTCAATCACGACGCCCGCCGGACCCAAAAATAAGAGAAGGGGAAAATTTTTGGGAGGGCTCCCGACGCCGGCCTACTCTCCTTTTTGACAGTTCTTATATAGGCAAGGGGTGGGGTTACCCGGCTACGTCATCCGGTGGCACCGCTACCTTCTGACGTTGCATAACGTCAGAAGGGGCAGTACCACCGGGTGACCCCACCCCTTGCCTATAAAAGAACTGTCAAAGTGGTGAGGAGGCAAACAACAGGAGGCGGAGCGTTTTTTTTTCTACAATTTTCGCATCCACCAATTGTCGTGATTGACGATGGATTTACATTGAGGGACACTTTTTTTTTTTTTTTAATAAACGACTTGTCAAAAACAGTTTCCTGTGTTTCTTACTTCTTGATCCATTTACATAGAGGGGTCGGGATAAAGGGGGCTTCCAGATTCCGATAAGCCCCCCATGCGCACAGGGCTGGCCCAAGACATTGTGCTGCCTGGGTCCAAGAATGAAATGCTGCCCCCCCCCCCCGCCAAAAAAAAAAAACACGCCCACCAAAAGGAACCCACATGCATTATTTTAATCAAAATAATTACATAGTTACATAGTTACATAGTTACATAGTTAGTGAGGCTGAAAAAAGACACAAGTCCATCCAGTTCAACCTATGATGTGTGTGTGTGTTTGCTTTTAACCGTACATTGTATACCCCTGTATGTTGTGGTCTTTAAGGTGTCCATCCAATAGTTTTTTGAAACTATCAAGGCTCCCCGCTGATACGACTGCTTGTGGAAGAGAATTCCACATCCTTACCGCTCTTACAGTGAAGAACCCCTTACGCACTTTAAGGTTAAACCGCCTTTCCTCAAGTTTTAGTGAGTGGCCACGTGTCTTATTGTATTCCCTTACTCTGAATAGTTTGTTCCTTATGCTAGGGTCGCCAGTACAGTATTTGTACATTGATATCATATCCCCCCTCAATCGTCTCTTCTCCAGAGAGAATAAGTTCAGTGCTTGTAGTCTTTCCTCATAGCTGATGTCCTCCATTCCCCTAATTATTTTTGTTGCCCTTCTCTGGACTTTCTCCAGTTCCAGCACATCCTTCCTGAGGACCGGTGCCCAGAACTGGACAGCATACTCCAGATGTGGCCGGACCAGAGTTTTGTAGAGTGGAAGAATAATCTCTTTATTTCTGGAGTGAATCCCCTTTTTTATACATCCCAGTATTCTGTTGGCTTTGCTTGCAGCGGCTTGGCATTGCATGCCACTGCCAAGCCTGTTGTCTACCAGTACCCCCAGGTCCCTTTCCATCCTAGACTCACCCAGAGGTTCCCCCCCTAGTGAGTAGCTTGCTTTCTGGTTACTGGCCCCCAAGTGCATTACTTTACAATTTTCTACATTAAATCTCATCTGCCATGTAGTTGCCCACCCCGTTATTTTGTTCAGGTCTGCTTGCAAGATTTCCACATCCTGCATAGAAGATATTGGCATGCCTAATTTAGTATCATCTGCAAATACTGAGATTGTACTAGATATCCCCTCCTCTAGATCATTTATGAATAAATTAAACAGGATTGGTCCCAAGACAGAACCCTGGGGGACCCCACTTTCCACACCCGCCCAATCCGAGTACTCCCCATTAATCACCACCCTCTGGACTCTCCCCTGGAGCCAGTTCTCTATCCAGGTACTCACCTTATGATCCATACCTACCTTCCTTAGTTTGTACAGTAAGCGTTTGTGGGGAACGGTGTCAAAGGCCTTTGCAAAGTCCAGATACACCACATCCACAGGCTTACCTTTATCTAAGTGGCAGCTCACTTCATCGTAGAAGGTTAATAGATTGGTTTGGCATGAACGATTTTTCATGAATCCATGCTGATTACTACTTATAATACCGTTTTCATTACTAAAGTCTTGTATGTGGTCCCTTATCATCCCCTCCAAAATTTTGCAGACTACTGATGTTAGGCTGACCGGCCTATAGTTACCCGGGATATATCTCGGCCCCTTTTTAAATATTGGTACCACGTTGGCTTTTTTCCAATCAGCTGGCACCATACCTGTCTGTAAACTATCCTTAAAGATCAAGAATAATGGTCTGGCAATCACCTGGCTGAAAAGAATTTTGTGTACAATCGCGCCTAGGTGCTGTAAAAATATATATAATAATTGGGTATCTGTGGGAAGCTGCAAAGTATCAGGTGCACTACATTGATTGAGTGAACCAAAATTGATAAATTTAAACTATACCGTTAATGGTTATCCATAAGGGTCTCGGTATATACTATGTATGTATAATAATGATGGACAATTAGTTGACAATATTGACAGGCATAAAGGAAATTATTTACAAAAAATTTTTTTAAAAAAATCGGTTACATTCCACACGGAAGTAATTGGTTGAGCCCTATATCCTATCTATACCACAGTATAGTATAGTATAACAGTATATCAGGGATGAGTACTGCCAAAATTACTTAATGGTTGGCTCAAAATAGGGGGTTACTTGCATAAAGCCGGTTGCAACAGTATTAAACCACGGGAATTACTTATGCATACAGAGTTAAGAATACGGACTTCATCTATTACTTCCGGGTGGTATAAATCAATGACAACACTAAGGCGGGAGGTAAGGCGGGTTTAATAGAATCCTTCCGCATAAAACCAAGCTGACACGCAGCGTACGTACCACTTCCGAAGACGTCATATCTCTGACGAAACGCGTCAAGCTGGTACGCACGCTGCCTCGCTCTGAGCTACAGCTGGACCGCACGCCGACTACACCATTTCCGGGTAAGGCGCTAACAGCGGAGTACACCAGCGTCCTGTTGCATCGTGCCGCGAGGCACCACAGGAGCTCAGTAGCGGCAACACATCTACCAGGGGACCCCCCAGTGGGCACCCCCCTTTTTTTGCTGTGATCCCTCACTGTTTACTTGCGAGTTTGCACAAGTTTTTTAATATCACGTTTGGAGTTTACCACAGTGTTTTATGGACTTTTATACTGGATGTTTTTTATAATGAAGAGTGTGTTTACCATGTTCGAGTGAAAATAAAGGACGTTACTTTTTCACACTATGAGGAGCTTCTTCTCTTCTTGTTTATCCCGAGTGCCTATGGGCTCAATACAGAATCGGGTCATCTGATACCAGGAGTAACACACAAGCAATTTTTGATTCTTTTTGGCGTACGCCATAAGAATCAACTACATCTGGTAAGTGGGCTACCTTACCTTTGAGCACTGAAGGGTGAAGCAGGAGGTCACAGGAGTCACCACTGAATGTTATTGCACTAAAGAGACTTTCAATGCAGCACTTTTTTGCACTTTAGTCACGCTATTTTTTTGGACTGTCACCATCATCACCAGTGTTATATATTTACTGCATCATTGTTTACTTTTATATTGTTTATTTTTTCACTGTATACACAAGCATACAGTGCCATTTTTATATTTTCTTATTTGAGATATTGGAGTGATCCACACTCACTTATTTTCACATATATATTGCTATATATATATTGTATATCTATTTGTGGTATAGAGCTGTTCATCCTACACACCCAGGGTAGCGCAGTATTTTTCTTTTTCACATTTTTTCCAGATCACTAACATTAGTGCACCTGATACTTTGCAGCTTCCCACAGATACCCAATTATTATATATATTTTTACAGCACCTAGGCGCGATTGTACACAAAATTCTTTTCATTCACATTAGTTCACATTGGTGACTAATTGCCATACGCAGCCACGGACCTTAGCAACATATTTGATTATGCTGACACCAAAAAGATAGATGTAGATCTACTTTTTTCAGGGGGTCAAATAGAAGCAAAAACACCCAATTTAGAACAGCTATTTAAAGTATTAAAAAATAATATGGACAAACAAATTAGGACATGGTGGGACATCACCACCTTGGAGAAATATATTAAGGAAGATATTACTCCCAGGAGGTTAAGGTGGGATTTAGCCCCCAATGATGGTATAGAGGATACCGCATTAGAAGAGGAATGGTATAACTTCTTCAAAGACAGTGAAACCAAATTATTGGAGTTAATAGTAACCAGACGAAAGAAAAAATTATTAACTATTAAAGAAAAAATAAAAACTATAAAAAACTAATTAGAACCATATGCCCAATCTACAGAATATAAAGATAGATATAAACATCTTAAAGATTTTTTGGAAAAACTGGATAGGGACACGCAAAACAAAAAGGTAAAAAAATATCAGAGAGACATCAAGGATTACGAAACCAAATTGGTATATAAGTGGCAAGAATTATTGGAGGAACCGGAAGCTATTTCTAGGGACTCATCTCCTGTTAGAGATAGACAGCAACCGAGTACAGGCATAATTAATACCCCAGGGAGACCTAACCAATCAGGAACAGAAAATAAACAAAACACACCTAGAGGCCCCCAGTCAACAAGGACACCCAATTATCCACCGAACAACCATTATAATAGCCCTCAATTTAGGGACAATGGACAGGGGAATCATCACCCATCCAACTATCCCTATCATCCCCATCCTCAGGATTTTCAACACAGGGGGTATGGCAATCCTCCAGGACCCCCGTACCCATACAGGGGCAACAGAGGATGGAATCCCCAATACCGAGGAAGGGGAAGGGGAGGAAGGGGGAAACCTTGGTACCAACCCTACCCCTACCAGCACCCACCTCCTCCACCACCACCGCCCCCACCCACATCCTTGCCCCCCCAACCAGCGCATGGAAGGGAGGACAGAGAAGGAGAGGGTGCAGAGGGGGCCGCAAACAAAAGAAAAAGAGACCACTAGGTCAAGGGATATTCAACCTGACCAGTGAGACCTTTACAGAGCAAGAACTTTTGGTTTTAGACCAAGGATTAAAATTTGCGCCCGACAATAAATTTAATGAATTTCAAACTTTTATAGATTTGCAAAAATTTATAAGGACCTTAAATATAAAAAAACATTTCCACCAAAAAGAGAAAAATGAAGGACAGGATGTAAATCCTATACCTACTACCTCCAGTGATTTTAAACATAGTCATTTTAAAAATAAATCAACTTTTAACCCTAAACCCCTAAATAATCATTACATGGACACTTTTAAAAATATGGTAGCCCAGGATTTAAAGAATATAACTAAACACAAAGGAAGATCAAAAAAGGACATATGGGAAGGTATTAGACAAATAGAAAAAAGGAAAAACATTATCATCCGCCCCGCAGACAAAGGGGGGGGGATTGTTATATTAAGTAAGGAAATGTATAAACGTGAACTTAACAGATTGGTGCAGGACATATCCACTTATGAAAAATTGAAACATAACCCTACAAGCAAATATAGGAGTAAAGTGAAACTTCTATTAAAAAAAGCACACAAAAGAGGTATTCTAAATAAAAAAGAATATAGATACCTTATTCCGGACCACCCAAGATTACCAGTCATATATCAAGTTCCCAAAATACACAAAAACACCACAGCCCCACCGGGAAGGCCCATTATTAGTGGAATAAATTCCATATTCTCCAGATTAGGAGAATATTTAGATTTCTATTTACAGCCTTTGGTACAGTCCTATCCGGCCTACCTCAGGGATAGTAAACAGCTGATCAATATACTAGACCAAACACAGTGTACTCCCAATTTAATTATGGCTACAGTTGACGTTGAGTCACTGTACACAAATATAGATCAGACAGATGCATTACGAGCAATAATGTGGGCCTTAAAAGAAAAGACAGATTTAAAAACGGAACAACAATGCCTAATGGGAGAAATGTTAGATCTAGCCATGGGAGGTAACTATTTTTGGCATGAGGGGCAATACTATAGACAACATAGAGGCGTGGCAATGGGGGCAAAGTATGCCCCTAGTGTTGCCAATATATTTTTAAGTAAGTGGGAACATGAAGAAATATTCCACACAACTAATCAGAACCTCTTAATTTATAAAAGATATATTGACGACATTTTTATTGTGTGGTCTGGAACCGAAGAGTCTTTAAAAGTTTTTATGGAAAATATGAATATTAACAACTATAAGATAAGTTTTACCGGAACATATGACAAAACTGAAATTAACTTTTTAGACTTGACTATTTATATAAGAGAGGGTAAATTTTACACAAAAACTTTTTTTAAGAGCACGGACCGCAACGGATATATACCAACCCACAGTTGCCATCATCCCAGATGGATTGAGGGTATCCCTAAGGGCCAGATGTTGCGAATGAGACGAAATTGTAGAGATGATAGGGATTATATAGAGCAGACCAACATCCTTATAGCAAGGTTTTCAGATAAGGGGTATGACACTCAAAAATTAATTTCTTTGCGAGATCAAGTAAAAAATAAGGATAGAAAAATCTTATTGCAAGATAAGCACAAGAATAATGATCCAAGCACCAGTCACTTTAACTTAGCCTTTATCACGCAATACCATAGAAATTACAAACAGGTAGAAAAAGTGTTCAAACAACATTGGCACATACTCATGAGAGACAACACTTTAAAAAGTATATTACCACCTAAGCCGCAATTTATATATCGTAGAGTGCCTAATTTGAAAGATAAATTAGCTCATAATATTCCTGATCCACCAAAGCGGATGGTATCCACTTTTTTGGATTTTAAAGGCTTTTATGCATGCAGAAAATGCAAAGCATGTAACACAGTGAGAACTAAAGCTAGAAAACAAACTTCTTTTGTATCCCATGTTACTTCTAAAGAATATGAAATTAAAAAATTAATCACGTGTGCAAGCACTCACGTCACATACCTGGCTACATGTCCATGCGGCCTACAATATGTAGGCCGTACTACCAGAAAATTGAGTATAAGGATAGGGGAGCACCTTGGTAACATCAGGAGAGGATACAAGAAACACAGCCTCTCCATGCATTTTAGGACCCATCACAATAGGGACCCCTCACTACTACAGTTTTGTGGTATAGATATGGTGGATCCACACTGGAGAGGAGGAGACAGAAAAATTGCTATATCTAAGAATGAAACCTTTTGGATATGTGAACTAGGCACTTTACAACCTGGTGGAATGAATAAGGATTTGGATATAAATTGCTTTTTAACCAATTTCTAAACATGATTAGGGGTATTTAATATTTTAGAAGGGGATTTTGCATTTAAATTTATACAATATATTTTTTAATATATATATTTTTTAATTTTTTAATATTTTTTAACACCAATTAGACATCCGTTACTACATTAGATTGAGTGAACCAAAATTGATAAATTTAAACTATACCGTTAATGGTTATCCATAAGGGTCTCGGTATATACTATGTATGTATAATAATGATGGACAATTAGTTGACAATATTGACAGGCATAAAGGAAATTATTTACAAAAATTTTTTTTAAAAAAATCGGTTACATTCCACACGGAAGTAATTGGTTGAGCCCTATATCCTATCTATACCACAGTATAGTATAGTATAACAGTATATCAGGGATGAGTACTGCCAAAATTACTTAATGGTTGGCTCAAAATAGGGGGTTACTTGCATAAAGCCGGTTGCAACAGTATTAAACCACGGGAATTACTTATGCATACAGAGTTAAGAATACGGACTTCATCTATTACTTCCGGGTGGTATAAATCAATGACAACACTAAGGCGGGAGGTAAGGCGGGTTTAATAGAATCCTTCCGCATAAAACCAAGCTGACACGCAGCGTACGTACCACTTCCGAAGACGTCATATCTCTGACGAAACGCGTCAAGCTGGTACGCACGCTGCCTCGCTCTGAGCTACAGCTGGACCGCACGCCGACTACACCAATTCCGGGTAAGGCGCTAACAGCGGAGTACACCAGCGTCCTGTTGCATCGTGCCGCGAGGCACCACAGGAGCTCAGTAGCGGCAACACATCTACCAGGGGACCCCCCAGTGGGCACCCCCCTTTTTTTGCTGTGATCCCTCACTGTTTACTTGCGAGTTTGCACAAGTTTTTTAATATCACGTTTGGAGTTTACCACAGTGTTTTATGGACTTTTATACTGGATGTTTTTTATAATGAAGAGTGTGTTTACCATGTTCGAGTGAAAATAAAGGACGTTACTTTTTCACACTATGAGGAGCTTCTTCTCTTCTTGTTTATCCCGAGTGCCTATGGGCTCAATACAGAATCGGGTCATCTGATACCAGGAGTAACACACAAGCGATTTTTGATTCTTTTTGGCGTACGCCATAAGAATCAACTACATCTGGTAAGTGGGCTACCTTACCTTTGAGCACTGAAGGGTGAAGCAGGAGGTCACAGGAGTCACCACTGAATGTTATTGCACTAAAGAGACTTTCAATGCAGCACTTTTTTGCACTTTAGTCACGCTATTTTTTTGGACTGTCACCATCATCACCAGTGTTATATATTTACTGCATCATTGTTTACTTTTATATTGTTTATTTTTTCACTGTATACACAAGCATACAGTGCCATTTTTATATTTTCTTATTTGAGATATTGGAGTGATCCACACTCACTTATTTTCACATATATATTGCTATATATATATTGTATATCTATTTGTGGTATAGAGCTGTTCATCCTACACACCCAGGGTAGCGCAGTATTTTTCTTAATCACCTGGCTGAGCTCATTAAGAACCCTTGGGTGCAAGCCATCCGGTCCCGGGGATTTATTTATGTTAAGTTTCTCTAGTTTAGCTCTAAGTCTATCCTCTGTTAGCCATGGCGGCACTTCCTGAGGTGTATTATTTAGTTCGGCCTTACAAGCTGGGTTCGTGTAGCCCCCCGATTCCTTTGTGAAGACTGAAGAAAATAAATTATTTAACACTTCCGCCTTTTCTCTGTCCTCAGTGGCCATTTTTCCTTTATCATCTTTTATGGGGCCAATGTGTTCTGGCCTCACTTTCTTACTGTTTATATACTTAAAGAACTTCTTGGGGTTCTTTTTACTCTCCTCCGCTATATGTCTCTCGTGTTCTATTTTAGCCGCCCTGATTTCATCTTTACATTTCTTATTACACTCTTTGTAATGCTTAAATGCTGCCAATGACCCCTCAGTCTTGTATTTTTTGAAGGCCTTTTCTTTAGCACTAATATACATTTTTATGTTGGAGTTTAGCCACCCAGGGTTTAGTTTTGCTCTTTTAAATTTATTTCCCTGTGGAATGCACTGGCCCACCCCCTTGTTAAGTATGCTCTAAAAAAGCACTCCCATTTTTCCTCCGTGTTCTTTGTTCCCAGGGTTCTATCCCATTTGATATTTTCTAGCAGCGAGCGCAGTTTAGGGAAATTGGCTCTTTTGAAATTCAGTGTCCTTATATTACCCTTGTGTTTCCTATTCCTGTAATTAATACTGAAACCAATTGACCTATGGTCACTGTTCCCTAAGTTGTCCCGTATTTCTATATTAAAAATTTAACAGGGAGTCAGATTTACATGCAACAGGCTAGGTAGGGTAGTATACGGACAGGCTAGGTAGGGTAGTATACGGACAGGCTAGGTAGGGTAGTATATGACAGTGGGATCAGTGGCAGTGCTGGTGGGGGATGGGGAAGGGACTTCTTTTCCATGTGGCTCATGAGTAGGGCAGCCCATTTAAATGAATGGGCAGCCCTACATGTGATGCATAAAAACCACACCTGCGCTTGTGTGCAAAAAAAAAGCTAAACTGTGTAAATTCAAAATAACAGATTTTCTCCAAATATGTAGTGTTTATAGAATTGCACTACCATGTAAATGGCCGTGAACACTGTGCTTTGCTCTATTTATTGAGGACAGTTAACTTGTATTGAGTGGTTAGGTAATGTTGGGAATTTAGACTTTGATAACAGAGGGTTAATGGAATGGTCATAAAGTTTCTTCACATTATCTGGACATGCACAGAGTGGGGGGGGGGGGGGGTGTATGTAGTGATAGTATTAGCTTAATCATTCTCATCTCCCTGCAATCAAATCCACCTGATTAGTGCTGATGTAAAATGGCCAGCTTATCTCCTTAAATTGACTTTTCTTAGAACATCAGCTCACCCCCTCCTTGCACAGTGTCAGCAGAACCCGCCTCCAGGTTCTCTGAGCAGACACTGGAGATGAGGGGGGATCTAAGAAAATCAGGGCACAGATGGAATGTACAGGAGATTTCTGGGGGAAGATAGAAAAAAAGAGTTTGGGAGCTGTAGTGGGACAGTCACTGCTGTGGGCAAGTATGTAACATGCATGAGATGATAAGGGTGTGCACGCCTATGAGTTGTACTCACTTTGGCTCCGTGGTGTCTGACACCAGCAGCAGTGACACCTCTGCCGAGATCAGCTCCAGCCCTCACGAGTTAGCTGACTTTAAGTCTCCGCCCCCCGGCCAGGCTCCAGAGACAGCCCAGCTGCTGATGCTGCTTTGTGTCCCGGCTCACTGGGATGCACCATCTGCCCGCCTTGATGGGGGGGAGACATGGAGCTTGTCGGTCCAGAAGTCCCCTTTCCTTCTGCTGTCCCTAACCCGGACAATGAGGAGGGGGCACCTCTGGCTCCCCTGACTTATGTGCACTAATAGCAGCGGCCCTGCACACAAAACTGCAAGAAAAAAATGTGGGTTTCAATTTGCCGCCCCCCTCAAACTGCCGCCTGGGACCAATGGACCCAGCAGGACCCATGGTAGGGCCGGCCCTGCATGCGCAGACCCCAACAACCACAGCCCAGGGTTGTCGGGAAGAGGCCCTCGTCCCCTTGAACATGGGGACAAGGTGCTTTGGGGAGGGGAGGGTGCTCGCTCGTTTCTCCCTTTTCCTAACCTACTGGGCTGCATGCTCGGATAAGGGTCTGGTATGGCTTTGGGTGGGGACCATACGCCATTTGTTTTTTTTTTTTTCAATGCAATACAGCCGCGAGCAAGTTTAAATTACATTTTTCCTGTGTCAGTATTGCTACAGCTGGCTCCATACATCGCACAGATGCGCCACTTTACAGGCACATTAAGGGGACCCCCCCGGCAGGATATAACACTTTTTTTATTGTTTCGCATTAAACATCTATAAAATCACTGCTCCTTTAAAAATGATAGTTTAAAAAATTTTTTTTTTGCATAAATACATGTCCCCCAGGGCAGTACCCAGGTCCCCATACACTTGTTATGGCAACAACTTGCATATAAGCCTTTAAAATTAGGACTTTTGATTTTTTTTTATGTTCGTGTCCCATAGACTTTAATAGAGTTTACATGTTCGCTAGAACTTTTTCCCTGTTCGAGATGTTCTGGTGCGAACCGAACAGGGAGGTGTTCAGCCCATCCCTAGTAACAGAGTAGAAAGCATTAGAAGCTTCTCCAATCCCGATCAATGGCACTATGTACTTATGCAGTATTAGCTGCTGCATTGGTTGACATTTCATTTTCATCCCCACCTGATTTTTTAAAAAGGTGACCCCCCCCATCACAATTCACACGGATTCTACATTTGAACTGGTGGATCTTGAGTTAGTTAGGAAATCAGAGCTAATACCATTACACTTACCACCTCCGTGAAGTCAAAGATGAGGCTGTTCTCAGCGTTTTGAACGTTTTTTTGAAGTGTTCTTCTTGTTGTACGAGCTATCTCACAGCTTATCCATGTTGCTCATCATTTTGAAACCAATATTGATGACCAGAAAGAGTGTCGTGGATGGCACATCTGTATTGGACCTCCCACCATTAAGAATTCAACCTTTAGAATCCAAACAAACCAACCAACATGATTCAAAGAAAGGTAAGAAGGACTGCTGCATGTTGCTGCCTTCCCTTCTGAAGAACTTGATTCAAAGGGAGGTAAGAAGGATATGTGCATGTTGCTGCCTTTCCCTCTGAAGCTACATTTATAAACGGTCTTCTGTGAAAACTAAAAGACACTATTAAAAGAGAAGTGTGGGATCTAAAAAAAAAATGTAGTTGCAGCGCCGATTTAAGCTGCAGCTGTCCCCCACCAGATCTACACTGAAAGATGAGCAATCAAAAACTGCTCAGTTCTCGGGGGCCACCTCTGAGCACAGAATGGTGCTCTCTCATGTGCTTATGGGAGGGCTGGGCTGTAGAGGGGGCAGGGGTGGGAGCGGGTGGCTCAGGCTCTCAGTGGCACTCTGGGAGGCTGAGCCACCCACCACTGGCCGCCGTTTCTTCAGAGCGCATGCGTGGATGATGTCATCGGCTGCATGCAATGTAAATATCTCCTAAACGGTGCAAGTTTAGGAGATTTTTACAGGATCTATAGGTAAAAGCAGAGATGTATAGTAACTAAGTAGAACTACTTCACTACTGTACTTAAGTACCGAAAGGCGGTATCTGTACTTTCCTAGAGTAGAATTTTTTTCTCCTACTTCCACTTTTACTTCACTACATTTTCTCGATGATTTCAATACTTCTACTCCAATATTTTTTTTTGTGCTGCATAGTTACTCGTTACAATTATAAAAATTACCACTGCCAGAACAGTAGATGGCAAGTTTCATGAAGCTCAAAAAAATGTGTTTAATGTCATGTGTACTTTTGACTTCTTTCTTTAATAACTTTAACTTTAACAAACTTTTGATTTCTTTCTTTAATAACTACATAACACAGTACTTGTACTTTTACTTTCAGTACTCGAGTAGCAATTTTTTTTTCAAAAATACTGGTACTTTTACTTTCAGTACTTGAGTAGCAACATTTTTAAAAAAAAACTACTTGCAATACTTAAGTACAATAAATGTTGAATACTTTAGTACTTCTACTCAAGTCACTTTTTGATAGAGCACTTCCACTTCTACTCAAGTCACTTTTTGATCGAGCACTTGTACTTTTACTCAAGTATGGGTTTCGAGTACTTTATACAACTCTGGGTAAAAGTTATAAAGGTGGGTTTACAACCACTTTAAGCTCACCACAGATCAGTTTGCAGTGGATTAGGTATCACACTTTTAGTTTGCTGAAGCAGAACAACACATACACAACCAGCATTGTCCCTTTTATGAGAAAAAAACTTTATAGCATGAAGCTCTAGACACTAAAGGAGGGCACTAAACTATTTTTCAAGTACATATTACCCTAGAAATCCAGGAAATGGTTATGCATATCCTTACTACAGTCTAGAAAAGGTCATACTCTTACTCCATTCCTAGCCCCAGCATCTCCCTATTGCCCCATTAATGTGACAGATGGCCAATTAGGAGGTAGGCCAAAGCACTGAGCACCCTTCCTTTTTTTTTTTTTTTGAAATGTGAGATGCTCTGGAAAAATACTGAAATTCCATCCAGGAGGTGATTGTAATAGTACCTGAGCAGATTACTAAAGTTTCTACAGGTGTACTTACACATTAGAACAAGGACAGAACCAAAGGTTAAAGCAACTATTTCCACACCAGGGTTCCATAGAATGTAAGCTAAAGTATTCACAGCACTTCACTTTTCCCACAGTTTATGTTATAGCCTTATACCAAAATAAAATTATTTTCCTCAAAATTCTTCAACAATACCCCATAATGACATGAAAGAACTTTGTCTGAAATCTTTGCAAATAAGTATTCACAGCCTTTGCTCAATACTTTGTTGAAGCACCTTTGGAACCAATTACAGCCTCAAGTCTGTATGAGTATGATGCTACAAGCTTTGGCACACCTCTTTTAGGCAGTTTCTCCCATTCTTCTGTGCAGGACCTCTCAAGCTCCTTCAGGTTGGATGGGGAGCATTGGTGCACAGCCATTTTCAGATCTCGCCAGAGATGTTCAATCGGGTTCAAGGCTGGGCCACTCAAGGACATACACAGAGTATTCCTGTAGCCACTCCTTTGTTATATTGGCTGTGTGCTTAGGGTCCTTACCTTGTTGGAAGATGAACCTTTGCCCAAGTATGAGGTCCAGAACGCTCTGGAGCAGGTTTTCATCAATGATGTCTCTGTGCATTGCTGCATTCATCTTTCCCTTGATCCTAATTAGTCTTCCAGTTCCTGCCACTAAAAAACATCCCCTCAGCATGATGCTGCCACCACAATGCTTCACTGTAGGGAGCGTATTGGCCAGATGATGAGTGGTGCCTGGTTTTCTCCAGACATGACGCTTGGTATTCAGGCCAAAGAGTACAATCTTAGTTTCATCAGACCAGAGAATTTTGTTTCTCATGGTCTAAGAGTCCTTCAGGTGCCTTTTACTGAGGAATGGCTTCCAAATGGCCACTCTACCATACAGGCCTGATTGGTGGAGTGCTGCAGAGATGGTTGTTCCTCTGGAAGATTCTCCTTTCTCCACAGAGATACAGTGGAGCTCTGTCAGATTGACCATCAGGTTCTTGGTCACTTCCCTAAGGCCCTTCTCCACCGATTGTTCAGGCTGCGAATACTTATGCACGTGATTTTTTTTTTTTTTTAATTTGCAAAGATTTCAAACAAACTTCTTTTACGTTGTCATTATGGGGTATTCTTTGTAGAATTTTGAGGAAAATAATTAATTTAATCTATTATGCAATAAGGTTAACAAAATGTGGAAAAAGTGAAGCACTGCGAATACTTTCCGGATGCACTGAATTTGGTGGAATTGTTTGAAATTTTGAAGACCTGGCTTTTTCTGGCACTTTTTCTTTACAAGTTTAAGTCAGTATTTTTTGCTTGAAAATTACTTATAACCCCCCCAAACATACTTTTTTTTTTTTTCTTTAGCAGAGACCCTAGGGCAATGACAGCAAACCTTGGCACTAAAAAATGGCAACGCTCGCCATTTTATTCCCTAGGGAATAAAATGGCGAGTGTTGCAATTTTTTATGTCACGTGGTATTTGGACAGTGGTTTTGGCATTTTTTTTTTTTTTTTGTAAAATTTGAAAAATGATGTTACGCCGAATGAATAAATACCTAACATGACATGCTTTAACTGCTTTAAGACTGCGGCAGGCAGCCGCTCCCAGGCAAATCACCATACATGTACAGAACTCGCTCTCGGGAGGCTAGTGGGCAAACGTACGCCACCGCCGGCGGCGGGCTCCTGCCCCTGCTCATCAGCGAGGAAGCCGATGCAGCGAGCAGGCGGCTCCGATTGCCGCCTGACACCCACAATCATTCCCCGCTGAGAGAGGACGGTCGGCTGTTGTAAACACAGCTGACCGTTCTTCTCCCTGGAATGATCATAGAGCCCATGTGATCCTTTTATATAGGATCACATTTCTCTATGGTAATTTCAAAAGCCACGCGACGCCCCCCCCCCCCCCCACAGTTAGAATCTCTCCCCCAGGCTCACATTTAACCCCTTGATCACCCATAATGTTAACCCCTTCCCTGCCAGTGTCATTATTACAGTAACAGTGCATATTTTTAGCACTGATTACTGTACAAATGTCACTGGTCCCGCCAAAAGTGTCAAAAATGACAGTCAGGAGTCCGATCTGTCCGCCGCAATCCCGCTTTAAAAAAATAAATAAAATCGCACAGGTGACCAAATACCACCAAAAGAAATCTCTATTTGTGGGAAAAAAGGACGTCAATTTTAAAAGAGGGGGGGGGGGGGTTTCCTTTGAACACATGTACTAAAGTAGGTTCTGCCACCGTCCCTGCATGTATATATTTTGGGGGTTGCTGGTGCCTCAAACCAGATAGAATGGGACTTTGCGGGCAAGTGAATGGTTATACATAGGAATTTAAGATATATATATCAAGGAAAAGACAATATAAAAAGAATAGTATTTAATCCATAAATACCAATAGGATATATACAAAAGGCATTTGGTGAGAATTGTGCTTGGGGCAGAGGCCCAAGTGTGAGGAAGAAAAAGATGATTCGACAGAATCAGTGACAGTGGTGCATCTGGTGACTTTAAACATGGATTTTTTCTGTTTTCCAATGGATGTTGAAAAGGAAGTTAATTCCAGAAAGAATCCTAGATTGCTGACGCGTTTCGGCTCTATCATGGGCCTTTCTCAAAGCGTTCAGTCACACAGTCTGTGGTCTATGAGAGTAACATGGGATATAAGGATTATTGAACAAATCCTCTAGAGTATATCCAATACAATCTTGATATTAATAATGTTTGAAAATTACATACATGGGTGTAGCCATTGTTCCTGCACAGAGGCCCTCTATCCGTTCACAATCACAACGGGAGTCGTGTACTGCAAGGCCTGGGATAATATATAATGTTCCTTTAAAGATTGGGGTTCAGATAGGTCATGTGATTGTTTCAAGAATTATATATATATATATTCCTCCACTTACAGTTAAGTTGACTGATAGGAGGGGCTTGCCACCGGGGTCCTGGGGTATATTCCCCTCTTTGTCCACCGGGCTCTTGATCTGAAGTGTAATAGGAATTGGTTTGTGTGGATAGAGTTTTATATATTGTACACGGTAACTTCAAGGGTGGTATGACTAAGGTGCCTGGTTTATTATAAAAATAAGTGCCGACATCTCATTGACTTTAAAAATGGTGTTTATACATGGGTAAGGTGACTTTTATAACCGTGGCTAGGTGCCAAAATTTTGTTTCCAAAGATAAGGGCTTTGAAGTCCGTAGCACTTACGATTTGCAGGATGAAATGGAAGTATTCCTTCAGACAGCGCAGGTTAGGTCCGTCCTCTCCCCTCTGCTGGAGAGGAGTGAGGATTGCCTGTTCGTTCCCCGGCCTTAAGAAGCCCCTCGCGCATGCGCATTGCGCGCTGCACGTAGGCGGGCTCCATAGCGGCGTGACGTGGCACCGACATCTGCGCCTGTGCCGCACGGATGCGCGCTCCGGTCGCAACCCCGTTGCTGGGGACGCCGCTCTGGCCGCCGACACGGGAGGAGGGGCCATCTTCTCCCCGAGGGGATTGATTGGTCCCAAGAATCCCCTACGAGGTAGGGGTTTTCCATGCCGGGTGTGACTGTGGGATATTGCGGGGCCAATCTGCGGAGGCATGGTGTGTTCCCATGTACTGACAAGAAACAAAAACACAATGTACGAAATCTAAGGCATTTTCATTGATATATGTGTGCTTTCACACAAAGGTGGATTCAGCACTTTTACAGTAATTGTAGTATACTTGTAATATATTCATGAAACAAAAGTAATAATAACACAATATTTTAACAGCAGTTGCATATATCACCACCACAGGTAGCTGTGGGTCAGGGAGGGATATTCCCGATTGCTGGGCAGTGCCATGGATAGCTTCCAGGGCCATGTCCATATGCAATCGGTTTCTTGAGCACTAATATAGAAAAAAGGCAGTGTTTAATATACGGTGGAATAAAGCATATATCTCGTATGCATTTTATTTACATCACTGAAAAGGGGGGAGAGAGGGGGGGGGGGGGGCGGATGTGTATGAGGTCATGGGGGGGGGGGGGGAATTATTTTTTTGTGGATATCACAATGATGCAAGCGTAAGGATGAATGGATGAGTCATTAATCTGTCTTGCCAGAGGCAAAGCCTTCAAGAAATGGGCGAAAGCTCTCGTTTTCATTTAGGCCAGGAGGTTTTGTGGCGTAGAGGCGTCTAATCCACCTCATTTCCATCTGAAGCAGTCTTTTATTCCAGTCCCCCCCCCCCCCGATGCGGTATATGGATCCTCTCAAGTGCTATAAAAGTCACTTTTGGCATTCTGTTTTTGTGATAGTGGGCAACATGCCTCCCAAGGGGTACATAGAAGTTGCACAATTGCATGCTGTTGATGTGTTGATTGACCCGTTTGCCAAACTCTTGTTTGGTCTTTCCTACATAGTAGGACCCGCATTGGCACCGCATGAGGTAGACGACTCCTCTCGTCCTGCAATTTACAAAGTGTCGAGGTCTGAAGGGCTCCCCGTTTGGGAGAGTGGTGTTAACACATTTTTGTATAACGCTGCATTGTCCGCAGTTTCCACATGGAAAAGTGCCCATTTGTTTAAGCTTAAAAGAAACTGCACTAAGGAACAAGATTTCCAGAAAGAGGCAAACATCCTCACCGCAAGGCTACTAAGAAGGGGCTACACAAAGACGACGTTGAGAAAAGCCTTTAATAGAGTTAAGAAGCAAGACAGACATAACATTCTATTTAAAAATAAAAACAGACGGAAACCCATTGAACAGGAAAATATAACCAGGATAATAACGAGGTTTACAAATGACCACCAAAAAATAAGGAAGATCATATCAAAAAACTGGCTGATCCTAAAAGAAGACCCCGTGGTAAAATTGTTTATACCAGAGAATCCACAGATTACATTCCGTAAAGCAGGGTCAATGAAGCAATCACTGACGCACAGTGAATATAAGGAAACCAGAAAGGATCCCTGTGAACAAATGGGCACTTTTCCATGTGGAAACTGCGGACAATGCAGCGTTATACAAAAATGTGTTAACACCACTCTCCCAAACGGGGAGCCCTTCAGACCTCGACACTTTGTAAATTGCAGGACGAGAGGAGTCGTCTACCTCATGCGGTGCCAATGCGGGTCCTACTATGTAGGAAAGACCAAACAAGAGTTTGGCAAACGGGTCAATCAACACATCAACAGCATGCAATTGTGCAACTTCTATGTACCCCTTGGGAGGCATGTTGCCCACTATCACAAAAACAGAATGCCAAAAGTGACTTTTATAGCACTTGAGAGGATCCATATACCGCATCGGGGGGGGGGGGGGACTGGAATAAAAGACTGCTTCAGATGGAAATGAGGTGGATTAGACGCCTCTACGCCACAAAACCTCTTGGCCTAAATGAAAACGAGAGCTTTCGCCCATTTCTTGAAGGCTTTGCCTCTGGCAAGACAGATTAATGACTCATCCATTCATCCTTACGCTTGCATCATTGTGATATCCACAAAAAAATAATTCCCCCCCCCCCCCCATGACCTCATACACATCCGCCCCCCCCCCCTCTCTCCCCCCTTTTCAGTGATGTAAATAAAATGCATACGAGATATATGCTTTATTCCACCGTATATTAAACACTGCCTTTTTTCTATATTAGTGCTCAAGAAACCGATTGCATATGGACATGGCCCTGGAAGCTATCCATGGCACTGCCCAGCAATCGGGAATATCCCTCCCTGACCCACAGCTACCTGTGGTGGTGATATATGCAACTGCTGTTAAAATATTGTGTTATTATTACTTTTGTTTCATGAATATATTACAAGTATACTACAATTACTGTAAAAGTGCTGAATCCACCTTTGTGTGAAAGCACACATATATCAATGAAAATGCCTTAGATTTCGTACATTGTGTTTTTGTTTCTTGTCAGTACATGGGAACACACCATGCCTCCGCAGATTGGCCCCGCAATATCCCACAGTCACACCCGGCATGGAAAACCCCTACCTCGTAGGGGATTCTTGGGACCAATCAATCCCCTCGGGGAGAAGATGGCCCCTCCTCCCGTGTCGGCGGCCAGAGCGGCGTCCCCAGCAACGGGGTTGCGACCGGAGCGCGCATCCGTGCGGCGCAGGCGCAGATGTCGGTGCCACGTCACGCCGCTATGGAGCCCGCCTACGTGCAGCGCGCAATGCGCATGCGCGAGGGGCTTCTTAAGGCCGGGGAACGAACAGGCAATCCTCACTCCTCTCCAGCAGAGGGGAGAGGACGGACCTAACCTGCGCTGTCTG
Organism: Pelophylax lessonae; assembly: GCF_965119305.1. Lineage (NCBI taxonomy): Eukaryota > Metazoa > Chordata > Amphibia > Anura > Ranidae > Pelophylax > Pelophylax lessonae. The sequence goes on from NC_138771.1 coordinate 344,690,146, forward strand.
AAGGAATACTTCCATTTCATCCTGCAAATCGTAAGTGCTACGGACTTCAAAGCCCTTATCTTTGGAAACAAAATTTTGGCACCTAGCCACGGTTATAAAAGTCACCTTACCCATGTATAAACACCATTTTTAAAGTCAATGAGATGTCGGCACTTATTTTTATAATAAACCAGGCACCTTAGTCATACCACCCTTGAAGTTACCGTGTACAATATATAAAACTCTATCCACACAAACCAATTCCTATTACACTTCAGATCAAGAGCCCGGTGGACAAAGAGGGGAATATACCCCAGGACCCCGGTGGCAAGCCCCTCCTATCAGTCAACTTAACTGTAAGTGGAGGAATATATATATATATATAATTCTTGAAACAATCACATGACCTATCTGAACCCCAATCTTTAAAGGAACATTATATATTATCCCAGGCCTTGCAGTACACGACTCCCGTTGTGATTGTGAACGGATAGAGGGCCTCTGTGCAGGAACAATGGCTACACCCATGTATGTAATTTTCAAACATTATTAATATCAAGATTGTATTGGATATACTCTAGAGGATTTGTTCAATAATCCTTATATCCCATGTTACTCTCATAGACCACAGACTGTGTGACTGAACGCTTTGAGAAAGGCCCATGATAGAGCCGAAACGCGTCAGCAATCTAGGATTCTTTCTGGAATTAACTTCCTTTTCAACATCCATTGGAAAACAGAAAAAATCCATGTTTAAAGTCACCAGATGCACCACTGTCACTGATTCTGTCGAATCATCTTTTTCTTCCTCACACTTGGGCCTCTGCCCCAAGCACAATTCTCACCAAATGCCTTTTGTATATATCCTATTGGTATTTATGGATTAAATACTATTCTTTTTATATTGTCTTTTCCTTGATATATATATCTTAAATTCCTATGTATAACCATTCACTTGCCCGCAAAGTCCCATTCTATCTGGTTTGAGGCACCAGCAACCCCCAAAAAAAAAAAAAATAAGGACGTCAATTTTATTTGTGTCTAGTGACGCACGACCGTGTAATTGTGCCGAACCGCAAAATAGGGCCTGGTCAGGAAGGGGCAAATCCTTCCGGTCTTAAAGTGGTAAAAATTGCGCACAATTGTGGAATGGCCACAAACTATGGTACTTAAAAAAATCTCCATAGGCAACACTTTTAACACCTTTACTGGTTAACTGTTACAGGAGGTCTAGCACTACTTATTGCTCTCACCCTATCGTTCACGGTGATACCTCACATGTGTGGTGCAAATACTGTTTACATATGGGTGCATAACTTACGTATGCGTTTGCTTCTGTGTGTAAGCACGGAGGGATAGGGGCACTTTCAATTTTTTTTTTAACTGATTATTTTACACTGTCCTTTTAATTTTTTTTTTTTGGATCACTTTTATTCTTAATAAAAGGAATGTAAACATCCCTTAAACAGAAATAAGGATGAGAGGTCCTTTTTATGGAGTGAGCTGGGGTCAAAAAGACCCCAAATGTCTCCTTTACCTTTAAAAGCAAAGGATATTAAAAATAATAATAATAGTAATAAATTTATCGTTTACTTAAAAAGAAAAAAAAAATTGTTTACTTCCAGCCTGGACCAGAAGTGACGTCATGACATCGCTCTGGTCCTCCGAGGCCGCAGAGTTGATCAAAGAGAATACTATTTGACTAGCCAGCTGCACCATCTTTTCTCCGGCGAACCGGCAGAAACGGTAAGCCTGAGAAAAACCGGCATGCAGCGGGAGGTGTCCCTTCCCTCACACTTTGGAAAGCGTTCCAGCGGCTCATGAGCCGCTCAGAATGCTTTCATTAGAAAGCCAGCCACCGGCTGAAAAAAAAACAATAACGAAATTATGGCTGATGTCTTTATCCCGGTAAACCACTGCAAAGCTGCAGCGTATACCTTTTGCGGACTTGAAGTGGTTAAAGTGTAAGTTCATCTTTTCAGAGAAAAAAAACAAAAAAGCGAACCAACACCCTACACCCTTTCCACTGTACTGAGGCCTGTAGGTGAACAGCTGTAGTGTCAACATAGGGATTTACAATCCCCATTCTTCTCCCACTTTTTCCTACAAGGCTTCTGGGACAGATCAGAGTCTGAGCCTGTATGCGGTTTCACAAAGTGTAGTCATACACAACTCAAGTTTCTGCATGCAAGGGTGTCTCCACAAGAGGCCAGAGAAAGGAGGCACCCTGAAACAGGAAACCTGAGGCAGCAGTTTAAAGTGATTGTATACTCAATTTAAAAAAAATAAAGCAACATTTTACATGCTCTGTGCAATGGAATTGTGCAGAGTGGCCCCAAACCTCCTCTTCTCGGGTCTCCTGTCTGTGCTCCTACTTTTCTTGGTGTGCCGCCATAGGAAGCCACTTCCTATTGTGGCACAACTACATGCCTGATCCTGAGCTTTATTGCCTGTGTCCATAGACTCAGACCTGCTCCCTCATCCCAGGACTTTACAGCAGCAGGAGCCACTTTAGTACTTTTTTTTTTTAAATAAACCCACTCCTTTTTTTTCAAAACCAAGATAGTTTTATCTATATTAATAAACCCCATGTGTCTCTGCGTCCGTCCCTGTGTCCGTGGGATTGCGCTACTGCGCATGTGCCCCACGGAGCACAGAGACTTCGGGCGGTCGGTGGCAAAGCATGATGGGAAGTGTAGTTTAGGGACTGTCGCCGAGAACTCTTACTCCTAAACTTTGTGTTGGTGTATGTGTAGTAGGGAGTAGAACTGTGTGGTGAGCCTGGAGCTGTGCAGGCCGGGAATGTGGCCCCAGTGTTTACACACCATGAGGACAGTCAGGGGCTCAGAAGTGCGGGGCATGCCGGGAGTTGTAGTAGTGAGGAAGAGGAGGTGATGGTGTGAGCACGTCTTTCTAATGGAGTCCTGACTGAGGAGAGGACCCCCAGGCAGTGTTGTATGGAGGTCACACAATTCATGAGGAGAGGAGGATATGTTTTATATATCTTCTCAACGTGCATGGAACAAAAGGGGGAGCTGAATGCACACAGGAAGGCAGGACCTGTATGCAGTCATGTGACCCCCCAGGAAGGGAGAAGAGTGCATGCCGGGGAATGTAGTTCTCTTCTGTAGAGCTCCGGGGGATTTGGCTGTGACAAGCTCGGACTGTGGCATTGGTGTGGAGAGGTGAGGTGACAGTACTTAGTATTGACAATGAAGCCATATTATTCCCTTCCTGACCTGAGCCTTTCTTTCCAGGTACTGGATGCCCCATCTTCACCTCCACAGTGTGTCAGGTACTGCTGTGATGAGCCCTTAGTAATGGAGAGTGTGTGATGAGGTGTATGAGGCTCACCCAGCACATCTACAGGTATAATACGCTGTGCTGTGAGAGGAGCCCCCGGGCAGTGTTGTATGGAGGTGAGGGGGACCTCCAGGTGGTTCAGTGCTGGCTTCACGTGTCAGAGTGGGGCACTGTGTGGGCTCAGCCTCATAGTCCCAGCCCAGGACATGGGAGGGAAAGGGACGTACACTCTACAAGGGTGCAGTTCTCGACAATACAGACACCTACCTGTGAGCCTCATAGTCGCAGCATAGGACATGAGAGGGACTTACACCCTTTAAGGATGCATTTCTCTATAATACAGACATCTACCTGTGAGCCTAAGGGAGAGGGACTTACACTCTATAAAGGGTACTGACATGCGCAGTATGACGGATGCACTATCCGACGGTAGATAGAGAGCGGAGGGGAGAGAATCTATTGTCAGATTCTGCCTCGCTCTCTGTTCTATCTATGGGGATGGATTGGATTACAGAGTATTCAATCTTATATGAGAAATGGTGGGAAAGCACTGTAAAAAAAAAAAAAAATCGCAGAACATAGACACGCTATTAAAGGGACATTTATAAGCAAACTGACTTTAGTAGCAAAGTACGCCTTACTGGAACAAGTCTGTTTTTACAAATGTTTGACCACATATGTTCTAGCGCCCGTTAATTTAATGGGCTTAATGTCTAGTTGTAATATAAATTCCTAGAAGTTTAACCACTTTAAGACCGCTCGCTGTGCTGCTACTGCGGCTCCCCTGGGTCCACAGCGGGAGTCGGGCCGGAGGAGGAGAGGCGGCGATCGCCGCCTCTCTTCCCTGATTGTTGGGGAAAGTGTGAGATGATCCGCCCGCTTGTGTAAAGAAAGCAGGCGGATCTTCTCTGTGACAGACAGGGAGAGATCACAGGATTCAACATAGCTGAACCTGCGATCTCTGTCTGTGTCACAGAACCCCCTCCCCCCACACACGTCAGAAAGCATGAGGCATACATTTAACCCCTTGATCACCAGCAGTGTTAACCCCTTCCCTGCCAGTGTCATTATTACAGTAACAGTGCATATTTATAGCACCGATTACTGTAGCAATGTCACTGACCCCCCCCCCAAAAGTGTCAAAAATGTCAGTTAGGGGTCCGATCTGTCCGCCGCAATGTCACAGTTTCGCTAAAAATTGCAGATCGCCGCCATTACTAGTGAAAAAAAAAGAAATAAAAATGACAAATCTTTCCCCTTGTTTGTAGATGCGATACCTTTTGCGCAAACCAATCAAAATACGCTTATTGCGCTTATTGTTTTCAGAATGTGAAAAATATTGTTTTTTTTTTTTAAATTGTCGCTCTTTTTTTCAAAAATTAAAAAAATCGCACAGATAATCAAATACCACCAAAAGAAAGCTCTATTTGTGGGGGAAAAAAGGACATAAATTTAATTTGGGTACAGCAGCACACGACCGTACAATTGTCCGTTAAAGTAGCACAGTGCCGAATAGTAAAATATGGCCTGGTCAGGAAGGGGGTAAAATCTTCCAGTCTGAAAGTGGATAAAATTAAAGTAGCCTTGTTCCTTCCTAAAGAGTATGTAACCCAGGGGCGTACCGTGGGGTTGGCCAGAACGGCGTCCGCCAGGGGCGCAGGCCGAGGGGGGGCGCAAAAACATTGCCACTGTAGCAGTGAATTACCACTGCTCCGTCCAGCCTGCGCCCCCGGCAGCCGGCGCCCTCCCCTCCCCTCCCCCCTTTTTCTTCACCTCGCCTTCCGCGCTTTAGATCTGATTCGGCCCCGCCCTGCCCCCTGCTCTGTGTTCTCGCTCGAAGGTGACTGTCCCCACCCACCTGGCTGCACGCGTGACGCGGCTGCTGAGAATGAGGAGCGCGAGATGCTGCAGCTGTGCTGATTGGAGCGCGCCCAGTGACAGCTTCACGGGGGGGAGAGAGTGTGTCTGCGGGACCCGGGCCGGGATGCGGTGAAGTAGGATGGAGACATCAAGAAGTACTGACAGCCATCGCAGCAGACAGTTTGCAGTTCTCCGTGATGTGACTGCCGCTGCCTGACACGTGGAGGGAGCCGGGAAAAACAGTGATAACATCTTCTAAGGTAAGAACCCCCCCCTCTTCTGTCAACCTGACTGCTCCCCCCTCCCTCCACCTGGCTGCACCCCCCCTCCACTACCCACCTGGCTCTGTTCTCCCCCCAGCCCCCACCTGGCTGCACTCCCCCTCTCCTCTCCACCTGGCTGCACCCCCCCTCCACTACCCACCTGGCTCTGTTCTCCCCCCAGCCCCCACCTGGCTGCACTCCCCCCTCCCTCCACCTGGCTGCACCCCCCCTCCACTACCCACCTGGCTCTGTTCTCCCCCCAGCCCCCACCTGGCTGCACTCCCCCTCTCCTGTCCACCTGGCTGTACCCCCCCTCCTACCCACCTGGCTCTGTTCTCCCCCCAGCCCCCACCTGGCTGCACTCCCCCTCTCCTGTCCACCTGGCTGCACTCCCCCTCTCCTGTCCACCTGGCTCTGTCCTCCCCTTCTCTCTCTCTCTCTCCCTGTCACCTGCCCTCTCTCTCTCTCTCTCTCTCTCTCTCCCTGTCACCCGCCCTCTCTCTCTCTCTCTCTCCCTGTCACCCGCCCTCTCTCTCTCTCTCTCTCTCTCTCTCCCTGTCACCCGCCCTCTCTCTCTCTCTCTCTCCCTGTCACCTGCCCTCTCTCTCTCTCTCTCCCTGTCACCTGCCCCCTCTCTCCCTGTCACCTGCCCTCTCTCTCTCTCTCCCTGTAACCTGCCCTCTCTCTCTCTCTCCCTGTCACCTGCCCTCTCTCTCTCTCTCTCTCCCTGTCACCTGCCCTCTCTCTCTCTCCCTGTCACCTGCCCTCTCTCTCTCTCTCTCTCTCCCTGTCACCTGCCCCCTCTCTCTCTCTCTCTCCCTGTCACCCGCCCTCTCTCTCTCTCTCTCCCTGTCACCTGCCCTCTCTCTCTCTCTCCCTGTCACCTGCCCCCTCTCTCTCTCCCCTGCCCTCTCTCTCTCCCTGTCACCTGCCCTCTCTCTCTCTCTCTCTCTCTCTCACACACCTGCCCTCTCTCCCTCTCTCCCCGTCACCTGCCCCCTCTCTCTCTCCCTGTCACCTGCCCCTCTCTCTCTCTCTCCCTGTCACCTGCCCCCCCCTCTCTCTCTCTCCCTGTCACCTGCCCCTCTCTCTCTCTCTCCCTGTCACCTGCCCCTCTCTCTCTCTCTCCCTGTCACCTGCCCCTCTCTCTCTCTCCCTGTCACCTGCCCCTCTCTCTCTCTCCCTGTCACCTGCCCCCCTCTCTCTCTCCCTGTCACCTGCCCCTCTCTCTCTCTCTCTCTCCCTGTCACCTGCCCTCTCTCTCTCCCTGTCACCTGCCCTTTCTCTCTCTCTCACCTGCCCTCTCTTTCTCTCTCTCTCTCTCTCTCTCTCTCTCTCACCTGCCCTCTCTCTCCCTGTCACCTGCCCTCTCTCTCCCTGTCACCTGCCCTGTCTCTCTCTCTCTGTCATCTGCCCTGTCTCTCTCTCTCTCTGTCACCTCCCCTTCTCTCTCTCTCTCTCTCCCTGTCACCTGCCCTCTCTCTCTCTCTCTCTCTCTCTCTCCCTGTCACCCGCCCTCTCTCTCTCCCTGTCACCCGCCCTCTCTCTCTCTCTCTCCCTGTCACCCGCCCTCTCTCTCTCTCTCTCCCTGTCACCTGCCCTCTCTCTCTCTCTCTCTCCCTGTCACCTGCCCCCTCTCTCCCTGTCACCTGCCCTCTCTCTCTCTCTCCCTGTAACCTGCCCTCTCTCTCTCTCTCTCTCCCTGTCACCTGCCCCCTCTCTCTCTCTCTCTCCCTGTCACCTGCCCTCTCTCTCTCTCCCTGTCACCTGCCCCCTCTCTCTCTCTCTCTCTCCCTGTCACCTGCCCCCTCTCTCTCTCTCTCTCCCTGTCACCCGCCCTCTCTCTCTCTCTCTCCCTGTCACCTGCCCTCTCTCTCTCTCTCCCTGTCACCTGCCCCCTCTCTCTCTCCCCTGCCCTCTCTCTCTCCCTGTCACCTGCCCTCTCTCTCTCTCTCTCTCACACACACCTGCCCTCTCTCCCTCTCTCCCCGTCACCTGCCCCCTCTCTCTCTCCCTGTCACCTGCCCCTCTCTCTCTCTCTCCCTGTCACCTGCCCCCCCTCTCTCTGTCCCTGTCACCTGCCCCTCTCTCTCTCTCTCCCTGTCACCTGCCCCTCTCTCTCTCTCTCCCTGTCACCTGCCCCTCTCTCTCTCTCTCCCTGTCACCTGCCCCTCTCTCTCTCTCCCTGTCACCTGCCCCCCTCTCTCTCTCCCTGTCACCTGCCCCTCTCTCTCTCTCTCCCTGTCACCTGCCCTCTCTCTCTCCCTGTCACCTGCCCTTTCTCTCTCTCTCACCTGCCCTCTCTTTCTCTCTCTCTCTCTCTCTCTCACCTGCCCTCTCTCTCCCTGTCACCTGCCCTGTCTCTCTCTCTCTGTCATCTGCCCTGTCTCTCTCTCTCTCTGTCACCTGCCCTCTCTCTCTCTCTCTCTGTCACCTGCCCTCTCTCTCGGTCACCTGCCCCCCTCTCTCTCTCTGTCACCTGCCCCCCCTCTCTCTCTCTCTGTCACCTGCCCCCTCTCTCTGTCACCTGCCCTCTCTCTCTGTGTCACCTGCCCTCTCTCTCTCTCTGTGTCACCTGCCCTCTCTCTCTGTCACCTGCCCTCTCTCTCTCTCTGTCACCTGCCCCCTCTCTCTCTCTCCATGTCACCTGCCCTCTCTCTCTCTCCCTGTCACCTGCCCCCTCTCTCTCTCTCTCTCTCTCTCTGTCACCTGCTCTCTCTCTCTCTGTCACCTGCCCTCTCTCTCTCTCTCTCTCTGTCACCTGCCCTCTCTCTCTCTCTCTCTCTCTCTGTCACCTGCCCTCTCTCTCTCTGTCACCTGCCCTCTCTCTCTCTCTCTCTCTGTCACCTGCCCTCTCTCTCTCTCTGTCACCTGCCCTCTCTCTCTCTCTGTCACCTGCCCTCTCTCTCTCTGTCACCTGCCCCCTCTCTCTCTCTCTCTGTCACCTGCCCTCTCTCTCTCTCTCTCTGTCACCTGCCCTCTCTCTCTGTCACCTGCCCTCTCTCTCTCTCTCTGTCACCTGCCCTCTCCCTCTCTCTCTCTCTCTCTCTGTTACCTGCCCTCTCTCTCTGTCACCTGCCCTCTCTCTCTCTCTGTCACCTGCCCTCTCTCTCACTGTCACCTCCTCTCTCTGTAACCCCAACCCCCGTCTCTCTCGTGGGGGGGCGCCGATACAGTTCCTCGCCAAGGGCGCTGGAGACCCTAGGTACGCCTCTGATGTAACCTCACAATTTTTATATTCCTGATATGTGCCTACTGTACCATGTACTTGTATAAAAACAGTATCCAGTTCTCTTTGTATTGCTTCCTGTGTGTGAAATCCCTAGTGTCCCTGCCGGTCCCTCTGTTTTCCTAATAACCACTTGCAGACCAGGCTTTTTTTGTCACTTTGTTTACAAGTTTAAATCAGTATTTTTTGCTAGAAAATTACCTTTAACCCCCAAAGATTATATGGAGACCCTAGGAAATAAAATGGCAATCGTTGCAATTTTTTTATGTCACGTAGCATTTGCACAGCGGATTTGCAAACAATTTTTTGGAAAAGAATACAATGTTTGGGATGCTCTGGGTCGGCCTATACGACAGCGTGTTCCAGGTCCTGCCAATATCCAGCAACTTCGCACAGCCATTGAAGAGGAGTGGACCAACATTCCACAGGCCACAATCAACAATTGGATCAACTCTATGCGAAGGAGATGTTTTGCGCTGCGTGAGGCAAAAATGGTGGTCACATCAGATACTGACTGGTTTTCGGACCCCCAATACAGTAAAACTGCACATTTTAGAGTGGCCTTTCATTGTGGCCAGCTTAAGGCACACCTGTGCAATAATCATGCATCTTGATATGTCACACCTGTGAGGTGGATGGATAATCTCGGCAAAGGAGAAGTGCTCACTTACACAGATTTGTGAACAATATTTGAGAGAAATAGGCCTTTTGTGTACATAGAATAAGTCTTAGATCTTTGAGTTCAGCTCATGAAAAATGGGGGCAAAAACAAAAAAGTGTTGCGTTTATAATTTTGTTCAGTGTAGATACTGAACATATCACACTTAAAAATTGCTCATGCAATGACACTAAACTACCTTAGAGTTACAGAGGGAGTCTATCATTTTAATCATTGCTCTAACGTTCACAGCGATACCTCACATGTGGTTCGAATATCGAATACACAAATACCGTTTACATATGCGTACACCACTTATGTATGTGTTCGCTTCTGCGCACGAGCATGCAGGGGTAGGGGCACTTTACATTTGTTTATTTGTTTATTATATTTTTACACTGTGCATTTACATTTTTTTTTTTTTGGATCACTTTTATACCTATTACAAGGAATGTAATCATCCCTTGCAATAGAAAGAAAGGTGACAGGTTTTCTTTGTGAAGAGATCTGGGGTCAAAAAGACCTAATATCTCTTTACCTTTAAAAGCCTGGATCTATGTATTGCCTATCATTTCCATTTTAAACTGAATGGGTTGCTTTACAAAGTAATCATTTACAATCACTTTAAAGGATAAGTTCACCTTTTGTAACATGTTACAGATGCACCGGCCCCCGCAACTCCCCAGTCCCTCATTTTGACAGCGCACAGTGGATCTTCACCAGCCCCTCCCCTCCACTATCATTCTAAAAGAACACGGCCAGGTGGGGCTCTCACCGCCCGGCCAGGTCATTCAGTGTTCTGTAAATGTGAAAACTACACTGTTGATCGATCTTGGTAGTTCATTTAGCTTTCTGTTATAGAGTGTAACCATCTGCCCAGTTCGGACGTATGGGAAGACAGATGCTTAGACTGTCTGCAGGATTATAACAATACACCCATGCTGTTAGCTCAGAAACACATTGTGGCGAGGTGATGGCAACAAGTAAAGCAACCTTGTGAGTGGGAGTAGACAGAGGTATATCCCTAATAAGATTCAAAAGGTAATTTCTGGAGAGTTGACAGAACCAGGTTGATATGCTGCAAGGCCAGATAGGAAAGTACACAAGCAGAACCTGTGAGCAACTCTGATCAAAGACTTTTACTAGTGAAAAACAAGTGGTCTTTAAAAGAGAATTCCCAGGACGAAGATGTGACCCTTGATAGTATTCAAGGCCAAATGTTGTTCCAGACCCAAATGAAGAAAAGCCTAGATTAATTTCAGTACTTCCTGGGATAGAAATGCTTTACATCATACTACAAGCAATATGTCTTTTAAGTGCAATGATAGACCTTGTGAGAGATCAACCCCTTGGCTTTAACAGCAAGGCCATTAGAAGTCCGCGACTGTGAAGCAGGGTGGTAAACTGGTCCTTAAAAGAGAAAATCAGGATGATCTGGGAGAGTCCATGGAAACATTTGACAAGGTCTGACTACTGTATCCACCTGGGCCAGTTTGGCGCGATAAGAAGCACCAGAATGCCATCCACCTCAATCCTGCAAACTAGACGAGGAAGGATCCGCAGAGGGGGAAAAGGCAAAGAGCAGGATGAACTGATCCCATGAAGTCACTAAGGAGTCCACTGAAAGCGGTAGGGTATCTATGGACCTGCAAACTAAGCTTTTCAGTTTGCAGCAGATTCTGGAATGCAGGATGTCCATGTTTGATGTCTCTCATTTGTAACAAAGGTTTTGAAATGCCTTTGAGTGAACAGACCACTCTCCAGAGTCTAGTGACAAAGAAGCCCAACAGCAATTTCACAGCTAAAATATGCACAAAAGACCAGTCTGGTACATTTATTTCTGCTCAAGCCAACATCAGATCAGCTTCTCTTTTTGCTGCATGTCTTTTAATTTCCCCCTGGTTGTTGATGTAAGCCACAGCCATGTTGTATTCAGGCCAGATGACCCGGTTGTTGAAATGTCTAGCATTGATGGGACAGAATTGGAGACAAGCTTCCTTCTACAACCAAGTTCCTTGTATTGAGATTCCAGGATTCATACCTAGTCCAAAAGGCTGCGATCTGTTGTGAGGACCTTCTTAGTGGTGGGGCAGAAAAAAAAAAGACTGCCCCAGATTCCAGAGCTGGATTTGTGACCTAACAAGTGAGGGCAAGCCATGTCTTGGGTTGCAGGCAAATGTATTGGTCCAGAGACCACATCTGCTTCTCCCACACAGTCAGAACTTTATGCTGTAATGGTCTGGAGTAAAATTGGGCAGAAGGCACTGCCCCAGCATCAGCCACCATTAAGCCCAGAACCATTACACAGATAAGCAAAGTGGGTTGGTGCCTAGACTGAAGTGTTCAAACGTGGAAGGAGAGGGTTTGGAGCTTGTTCTGTGGAAGGAAAATCTTGGACAGGGGAGTATCCAAGAGGATGCCCAGATACTCTAAGCGATGAACTGGTTCCAGCACAGACTTCTGACATTTCAAGATCCACCTGCATTGCTGAAAGGTCTGAACTGTTTGAGATTGACAGAGCCTGAGGCGACTGTTTCTTCAGGAGAAGGCTGGTTAGATATACCACTATGGGGATGTCCTAGGCACAAATTAGGGCAAAGACATGGGCTAGCAATTTGGTGAAAACATGGAGGTGGAGTGATAGGGCAAAGGGAGGGGCAAAAAATAGGTAATGTCACAAGCTTACAAAAAATACAGGAAACACTTGTGCGCTGGGAAGATAGGGACAGGCAAGAAGCCATCCTTGATATCTACAGAAGCCAGAAAATCCCTCCATGTAGGGAAGCAATGACTCACCTCTGATTGCATATTGAACTTCTGAACCCAAATCAGCCAGAACGGGTGAAAACCAATGTTTGGGACCGTAAATAGGTTTGAGTAAAAACCCTAAAAAATATTTCCTCTTCTGCAAACAGAACCAGTACTCCTTGAGACAGGAGCTGTGCAAGAGCAGTGTGGAGATCTGCCCGTTTTTGAGGAAACATAGGACAGGTTTGACAAGAAGATGGAAAAAAAATCCAGGTTCTGAACCAAAACATCTAGAATGTCCTGAAACCAGGAAGACGCTAATGAACCAAAGCATCTAGAATGTCCTGAAACCAGGAAGACGCTAATGAACCAAAGCATCTAGAATCATAGTTGGGGGGAGTACCGCGCTTTAAAGTGCTTAATGTAACATAAATTAAATCATATAAATATGTGAAAAAGTGCCTTAGTGCTTCTCAATATAATATTGACAAATTGTGTATCTCAATGTACAAAGTAAATACAATCTGATATAAATCCTTCAATTAATAAATTAGGTGGTAAAATCTACTAAAATAAAATTAATCTTACTTAAACCAACAATATAAATACAGTATAAAGTGACAAAAATTGTATATAAAATTATTAGTCTGTGACCCTTTAATAAAATTAATTATGTGCTCTTAATTAGGTGGTTTCAAATATAAAGTGCTGAAGTGTCCTTTAAATAAATATATAAATATGTAGTGATCAACAAAGTCTTCTTATCCAAATTTGACATGCAGGTGCTCTTTTGTGCGGTGCCCACTAGGTGTCCTAAGCGCTCACCTCAATGCTCTTTAAAAAAGCCTTAAGTTGTATGCCTCAGTGTGCTGCTCCTTCCTCCTTATTGGCATATAGGTACCATTATGAATCCTCGGTTTTTTCTCCCTTATATAAACATATTACATTCCGTCTTGTTCAGAGCATAACAAACATTCCTTCGCCGATACGTCACTTCCGGTTTGGCTATCCTACGCGTTACGTTACGCCTTGCGCATCTAGAATGTCCTGAAACCAGGAAGACGCTAATGAACCAAAGCATCTAGAATGTCCTGAAACCAGGAAGACGCTAATGAACCAAAACATCTAGAATGTCCTGAAACCAGGAAGACGCTAATGAACCAAAGCATCTAGAATGTCCTGAAACCAGGAAGACGCTAATTAACCAAAACATCAAGAATGTCCTGAAACCAGGAAGACGCCGCTAATGCCATCAAGCATCCTCCCCACTTTGATAAGTGGGTGCACCCCTTCAATGCAAAGAGGTCACAGCCCCAGGCTTGGCCAATTTTGGTGTCCAGGGCTTTCAGCAGAACTGGGCCCCAATCCTGGTCCTGGATTTTGAAGCTCCTGGGAAACAAAAGGAAAATTTAGTTAAGAAAGTAGATTTTTTTCAAAAAACTTCAGCTGGCCATACATTATACAATTTTCTTATACAACTTTCCTTTAAGATTCACCAAAACCATATAATATGAGGTCAAACCTAAACACTTTTAGTTTGTATGCAATCAGGCAGGCCCTTGCACTACATAGTTGAAAGTTAATCTAAAGAAAATTGAATAAGAAAATTGCAAAATGCATGGCCAGCCTAAATGGATATACTTTTCCAGGGCTGTACCAAAAAGGTGTTTCCCTGCAAAGGACATACCTAAGGCTGGCCATACATAATACAATTTTCTTGTACAAGTTTCCTTTAGATTTACCAAAACCATAATTTAGGAGGTCAAACCTAAACACTTTCAATTTGCATGCAATCAGGCAGGCCCTTGCATTACACAGCTGTAGAAAAATTAAATAGGAAAATTGTATAATGTATGGCCAACCGTACAGGTGTTTCTTGCACAGATTTTCCTCAGACCAATTCCTCAGCAAAAAGGGTCCTCTGCTTGTGTACAGAAAGGAAACATCCTAGAATTAGGTGGATGACATCAGCCAAGCTATCCACAAAATAGAGCAGGGTCACAGGCATGAGTTGTTTGAAGGATTAAGGGAGCTGAAAGGGAGGTAGCCCAGGTTCCTGGAAATACCCAAGCCAAGACACCTAAAGTTTGGCATATGGACATAGTCACAAAAGTAGGCTGCATTGCAAGTCCTACAAGGGAAAAAAGGATTTGGAAAGGTCTTCTATTCTTTTTATTCAACAGATAATTGACTGCCATAAAGTCCACTACTAAGACAGGACAGTGCAGCTTTTAAGAGCCCTTCCCTTTATATTGTTTGGCAAAATACTTAGGAGCAAAGGCCTTCTCTGGATTAGGCCAATTACTATATTAAAACATGCGGTAATGTGGTGAATGAATAGGAAAGCATTTTTTTAGGCCTGGAACTTTTAAGTGAACCCAGACTAGTAACCTTAGGTCCCAGATCTAGACTGCATAAATAAGGTCTGCAATGGTGTTCTTGGGAATGTCAGTAGACAGAAACCTCTCAGGTATCAAATCATCTGCTATAGATAAAGTACCATTCCTGTGAATCATTTGGGCCATGCCAAAGCAACTGCAGCTATAGGAGAATCAGACAGGCTCTGGAGAAGAAGACATGGCAACTTTCTTGCCTGAAATTTCTCAAAAAAATCTATACATATTAGCATTAAATTTCTCCCTGGATAATACAGAGGAGGGAGCTAACCCTAAAAGAGTTAAGGAGAAGTGTTTTGTTTTGGGCAAAGGGCAGTAATCCAGGCAATGAGCAGCAGGTCCCTTAGAGGGTACACTGCAAGCCCCCCCCCCCCCCCTTAAACTGTTGATGGATTGAAAGCTGTCAGATCCTGCAGCCTTTGCAATTATGACCCACCATAGGTATGTAGTGAAGAAATCACACTTGGGGGTTACTCACAGAACCTGTGGAAGCAGGATGGGTGCAATGCTAAAAGGGTTTGTCACTTAGTCAGCATGGAACGCAAAGATGTCCAGAAGATCATGGCATGGGTCTGGCCTATGAAGCTGACAAGAAGTTTAAAGTCAGCTGTGAATGCTCTGCAAAAATCATACATGCATGCACAGAATGACCATCATAAAAGAGGCTCCACAGACTTAGTAGTTCAGTCCCCAAGTCAAAGAAAACTGTGCATTTTCAAAATAGCACTGCACTCCACCCTCCATCAATCTGCAATCAAAAGTGTTGCAGTTGACAAACTACATTAACCCCTTAGGAGAGGAAAGTGAAGGATAGGCACACATCCAGAGCGCCTAAATAAAGGCCAAAAGGCCCAGACTTGTTGATGCGGTCAGGATTTAGGGACAACACACAGTCTTCGTCCTTGCTGTGGCCAAACTCTATTAGGAATCTTTAGGGACAGTGTTACACTGAAGTGTGAACTATGGCCCTGAATATGTAAACCACTCTACGACTTCCACACACTTTGCACCTAAGGTACCAAGGAATGTTTGCCAAATGCATGGTCCCGTGCACAAAGGCACATAAGTCAGCCCTGCTTCTACCTGGTGATCCTACCCTAAAGGTCCTTGTTCAGACACTTCATGTTGTGGGGTGACAACTTTCTGTCCATACCTAGCAATTGTGGTCCTGTGTTGTCACACTGTCTGATGGACTTGTGATAAAGACTTCATAACATTGGAAGCTGAACTGGTGTTGGGGGGTGCTATCATCCCTGAAATATCACAAGGAACAAAACAAACCCCTCTTTGGTTGGGACTATAAGGGCACAAGCATGAAACAATAAATCTTTATATAAAAAAATATATATATACCATTTTATTTATACATACAAGTTAAAAATAGAATTTTTGTAAAATCTTACCGTAAAATTCTTTTCTCTGAGTCCTCTGACAGTCGTAGCCGCTCTTAATTCATTATGATTGGGTAATGGCTGTGCACTCTAGGAGTAAGCTAGGCAGTTAAACAGTTAATAACAACAGGTTTTTTTAACCAGATACACCTTTAGGGGGCTGTCCTATAGACATTATCCCTCAGCTACTTCCTGTATCTAATCAGTTTCGTAGCAAGCAGTACCGCAAGGCAAACACAACTCCATATCTATAAAAATAGACACCAGAGGGGCGGGGGCGACGACTGTCAGAGGACTCAGAGAAAAGAATTTTACGGTAAGATTTTACAAAAATTCTATTTTATCTTACGTCCTCTGACAGTCGTCGCCGCTCTTAATTCATTACGATTGGGATGTCCCAACGCAGTACCAAGGTGTGAGGGGTGGGGAAAAAACGCAACCATCAAGAGGTAAGGAAGGCCACCCCAGGCAAAAACATTGCCCTTAAAGGGAACTGGAAAAAAACCAGGACCACAAAAAAACCAAAGAAGAGCCAAAAACTCTTCAAACAACTGCCGCACTTACAACCTTTGCGGCCAAAAGAAGCATCCGAGGATGTCAAAACATCAAGTTTGTAAAACTTTGCAAAGGTGTGCACAGACGACCAAGTCCCAGCCTTACACACCTGAGCCACAGAAGCCTGACGGCGAAAAGCCCAAAAGGCACCGATGGCCCGAGTGGAATGAGCCTTTACAGGGAAAGGAGGAACCTGACCTTTAACGGAATAGGCCTGAACCACAATCTGTCTGATCCATTTTGAAATGGTCGCTGCGGACGCAGCTAGGCCCTTCCGCGTTCCCTCAGGAAGAACAAGGAATCAGATTTTCTGATAGACTCCGTGACAGATAGGTAAAACCTAATAGCCCGTACCACAGCTAAAGAATGCAAGGCCACTTCTTTAGGATGCTCAGGCTTAGCACAGAGCGAAGGCAGAACAATATCTGCATTAAGGTGGAAGGAAGAGACCACCTTGGGCAAAAAATGACTAGTTTAGTCGCAAGATTACCTTGACCCTATGTAGCACCAGGTAAGGTCAACGGCAAGACAAGGCTGCCATCTCGGACACTCTGCGAGCAGATGTGATAGCGACCAAAACCTTCTGGGATAAAACAGGCAGAGGAATATCTCCGACGTCCTAAAAAGGAGGTCGTTGCAAAACTGACAACACCAAATGCAAGATCCAAGGAGGCACCGGAGCCTTCCTTGGGGGAGCCAAATGACGCACCCCCTGAATGAAAGTGCAAAGCAACGGATTGGTCGCCAGGGGGCGCTGGAAAAGGATGGCCAAAGCCGATAACTGGCCCGCAATCTTGGCCAGCGTAAACGCTATTCTACCCCCTTCCCGCAGGAAGGCCAAGACCTTCATGCGGGTGAAAACCCCGCAAATCACACCAAGCAAAATAGGCTTTTCAGGTGCGATGATAAATCGTCCCGGAAACCGCTTTCCGAGCCTTCAGCAATGCAGGGATGACCGCAGTCGGAAGACCCCCATCCCTCAGGACGTGGCTTTCAACAGCCACGCCGGTAAAGCCAGCGACCGTAAAGCAGGATGGAAGATCCGCCCTTGAGACAGAAGATCGTCTCGCAATGGTAGCTGCCAAGGAGGTTCGACGGCCATTTGTATGATGTCTGCGCTCCACGACTATCCGTCAGACTGTCTGTACTCGGACCGGACAGCCCCGAAGTCGGGAAGTCCACCAGAACAAGCAAAGCTTTGTCGCTCGAAGTTCCAACACAGTCAGTGGGAGTGAGGCCTCCCCATGGACCACCAACCTTGGGCAGACAAACCTGCCCAGTACCACTGTCCATAACAGAGGCCGGAATGACCGGCCCTGAGTCAAGTCTGGTGATTGGAGCCACCACAAGAGGTCTAGTCTCACTTGATGACTGAGAAAAAAATTCTCATGGCCAAGGACTGAGGAGTCCTGTCCCATCTGGTGAAGATCTTGGCTTGTAGAGATCTGGCATGAAATTGAGCAAGCGGAACGGCTTTGAAGGCCGACACCATCAGACCCAGCGATCGCATACAGGTCCACAGGAAGGAGAGATCCCGGTCTCTGAGGGATTTGATCTCTTCCTGTAGAACCCGAAGTTAGTCCTCCGGTAGAAACACCCGAGCCTGGGCAGAGTCCTGGATCATGCCCAGATACTGAATACGCACTGACTGTGTCAGAGTCCATTGGTGGAAGTTCACGGTCCACCCAAACTCCTGAAGCATTTGGAATGTCATTGACAGATCCTGCGACAGGGTTGCAACTGAGCAGGACCCTAACCGGAGGTCGTCCAGATAACCAAGGATGGCAATCCCCTTTAAATGCATTAAAGCTAATACAGTGGCCAAAACTTTGGTGAAGACTCTGGGAGCCGAAGCGTGGCCGAAGGGCAACGCCACAAACTGGAAATGCTCCCCCGCTACTATGAAGCGGCGATAGCCCTTGTGACCCTTGAAAATAGGGATGTGGAGATATGCATCCTGCAAGTCGATGGAGACTAGAAAGTCCCCTGGACTCCATGACGCCACCACGGATCTGTTAGATTCCATTCTGAACTTCTGCACCCACACCTAGCGGGACGTCAGATCCAGAATAGGATGCACTTTCCCCTCTTTTCTGGGGACAGTGAATAGGTTGGAGTAAAAACCCCGAAACCTGTCCTGCACAGGTACTTGTATAAGGACTCCCCGGATGAGCATGACTTGCATCGCCCCCACGGGACCTTCAAGGCGGTCTGACGACAACCTGAGGTTTAATAGAAAGAACCTGTCTGCAGGGAAGGATCGAAAACTCGATCTTGCATCCCGTGCAAATCAGCTCGTGAACCCACCTATCCTGAATCTAGTACAACCGAGGTTCTTGGAACCACTCAGACGTCCTCCCCCCTGGTTATGGGTGAGGGTGTCCCTTCATGAAGAGGTGGATTGCGATGCCGAACCAAGTGAACTGGTCTCTGGCTTATGAAAGGACCCCTGGTTTGGTTTAAAAGAGGGACCCCGCTTGGAGCGGAATGATTTTCCCTTAGTCACCTGGGGCAAAGGAGTGCTCTTACCCCCAGCGAGCCCTGTGATCAGTTCATCCAGAGAGTCCCCAAACAGACGACTCCCCACATAAGGGATGTCAGTCACCGCCTTTTTTTTTTTTTGAAGACTGGTCAGCCGACCAGCTATGCAACCAAGTAATGTGGCGGATTGCAACCGCGACTGCCGACAGCCGTGCGACTAAGGGGGCCTTGTCTCCACCCCCCTATCCGCCGGGTCCTTAAACACCGGGGAATCCACCACAGGCATTAAAGTGACTTTATTTAACCTGGAAACAGTGTGGTCCACCTCTGGAGCCACAGTCCAGCGAAAATCCACCGGATCCGCAAAAGGATAACGGTACTGAAATCTCTTGGGCACCACAAACATATGTTTGATATGGCGCCATTGGTCACTCAGTGTTTTGTGAAACTCCTCGGGACAAGGAAAAATCTGACCCTATTTTTGGGCTTTGCGGGTCCCGAAGGAAACACACTTACCCGACGGGGGGGGGGGGGGCTCATCATCCAAATTTAACGTTTCCTTAACAGAGCTGATAAGCGCGTCCACCGCAGCGCGGTCCCGCGCTGACCCAGAGGACGAAATCTCCTCCTCCACATCCTAATGAGAGGACAGGGACACCTCAGGGGGGACGTTGTCCGTGGCAACCAAATCTGGCTCTGAATCAGAAGACTGAGAGGGCATAAGCCATTTTTTAGAAAACCGGTCAGACATCAGCAAATCCACTTTTGACGCTAAATTCGCAAGTGCAACAGATAGAGACTTATGGAAGCGGATTCAGGAGTACCTGAACCACCCACCAGGTCTGTGGGGTATTTGCTATACTGGAACTACGTAATAGCAATACACAATTTAAGCGACGCTGGCCCTTTAAATCGGCGATTACCGCGGCCCCCACCGCAAACCTGCACCGCAAATGGAGACCTTGTCTCTTGCTACAGGAGTCTGTAAAAATTAGTGCTAGCAGGAATCCAGGCCAGAGAAACCAGTAAAATGCCCCCCACAGTGTGTTATACTTGCGTGCTGCTGAGGATCTGAAGGGAAGAAAGAGGAAGTGACCTCACGCCCCTAGAGGAAAAGCCAGCCCTGAGCTACAAGAAAATGGTTGCCAATAGAAGTCTATGGGAGAAAAGCCCTGGGAAATGGTCACTGCCCACAAAGGACATCATGCCCATACTAAGTATGGCGCCCGATCAGCGCCAAAAGGATGACAGAAAATGCTGCCCACACTATGAGGCCGAACAGCCTGCCCACACCCAAAATGGCGGCAGCGCGGATTAGCACTTGCCCCCACAGAGCACCACAAGCACCCCTGGGACGTAGGAGACCCCCGCACCCCCCCTCACCACGGTCAAACCGCGACAGCGCCCCCGCAGGGACAGGGAAGGGACACACAGGGGCCGCACCTACAGCCATGAGGGGGATATCACAGAACCCTTACCTGAACTGTCATCCCCAAACAGAGGGCCCACATACACACCCCAACAAACATCGTTCAGAGACAGAGGGGTAGTCATGGTACTCACCGGTCCAGCGAAAGGTGGGCACTGCTCTACAACAGGAAACCTCCCACCCCGAGTGGGGGTGCCGCCAGCCGAAGGGGACACTAGCAACACACGGGCGTACCGCCATTGAGACATCCCAGCGAAGATAGCAACTTCGCAGGCTCATCCCTGACGCCAGGGACACTGTCGTTTGCGAGGCCTGGGCGTACCAATAACCTGCTAAGTCTGTAAGATTCTATAACACCCAGTGCAACGCCCAGCTCTGCAAACGCTGTAGTCTTCTAAAGTCTGACTAACTAAGCGAAGGAGAAAACAAAAAGCTATCTTTTTAAAGGAAAAACACTTTTGTAGCGAGAAAACATAAAAAGAAGAAAAAAGCTGAGACCCAAGTCTCAGCCAGGGAAACCCAGCCTACTCCTGAGCTAGGCAGCAGAAAACTGATTAGATACAGGAAGTAGCTGAGGGATAATGTCTGTAGGACAGCCCCCTAGAGGTGTGTCTGGCTAAAAAACCTGTTCTTAACTGTTTAATAACTGCCTAGCTTACTCCTAGAGTGCACAGCCATTACCCAATCGTAATGAATCAAGAGCGGCGATGACTGTCAGAGGACGTAAGAGAAAGATAGAAGTATACAAAATATCATGCGACTTCGGATATAAAATACCTCATCTCCCGGTGTGAAATACAAATTTATCCAACAGCGATAGGATTTGTGACAGCTGACGCGGTTCGAAGATTCTTCATTCGAGGTGTCTGAATATATCATAAAAATGCCTATAATCATAATTATACAATATAGTGCCTTGAAAAAGTATTCATACCTCTTGAAATTTGCCACATTTTATGTTACAACCAAAAAACAAAAAGAAAAACAAATGAATTTTGAGACCAACACAAAGTGGCAAATAATTGTAAAGTGGAAGGGAAATTATAAATGTTTCCAACATTTGTTTAGAAAAAAATATCTGAAAAGTGTGACGGGCATTTGTATTCAGCCCCCTTTACTCTGATACCCCCAACTAAAATTTACTGGAGCCAATTGTCTTCAGAAGTCGCCTAATTAGTAAATAGAGTCCACCTGTGTGTAATTTATTCTCTGTATAAATACAGCTGTTCTGTGAAGCCTTCAGCGGTTGTTCAAGAACCTTAGAGAACAAACAGCATCCTGAAGGCCAAGGAACACACCAGACAGATCAGGGATTAGGTTGTGGAGAAGTTTAAAGCAGGGTTAGGTTATAAAAAAATATCCCAAGCTTTGAACACCTCACAGAGTACTGTTTAATCCATCACCCAAAAATGGAAAGAGTATGGCACAACTGCAAACCTTACAAGACATGGCTGTCCACCTAAACTGACAGGTTGGGCAAGGAGAGCATTAATCAGAGAAGCAGCCAAGAGGCCCGTGGTAACTCTGGAGGAGCTGCAAAGATCTACAGCTCAGGTGGGAGAATCTGTCCACAGGACAACTATTATTCATGCACTCTACAAATCTGGCCTTTGTGGAAGAGTGGCAAGAAGAAAGTCATAAGAACAGTAACAAGGGAAGGGGGAAGAAATGCAAAACCAGGAAATCACTCAAACGCCCTGAGGAATCCTAAGGCGTGAGGATATGACATCAATTACTCAAAATTATCATACAGATACCTGACGGTGTATGACCGGTGAGCCAAGCAACTGAGAGATATAGGGAACCAAGAAAAAAGAAGTTGCATATAATGGCTCAAACAATGGTATAATGTAGATAAAAAATGGTACTTTATTGAAACAGGATTAAGACAGGTAATGCAAACTGAAAATACAATTGTAGAAATTCATATAGCTCTTGGACACTGGATAAAACCAAAGACAATAGGTCCTGCCTCTGAAGTGACGTTGGTATCACCTCAAAAAGGCTCCACCCTCCACCCAACCAACACCACAACCACCTGAACAGCCCACCACCCCGGCCCCTCTGCCCAAATCCGATTCCACAGACTAATGTAGACTGAGGAGTGTCCCAATCATGGATCTTGATAGAAGGCTCATAGAAGAATGGAGGCCAGCAGGGATATGCAGGGTAAATCCAGGGTCTGGGAACAAAGCTGTGTAAATATGTAGAGTAAAGCTTTAAAGAAGGGGGCTGGATATAAAACTCCTGGGGCTGATGTCCCTCCTAATGTGATCAGTAGAAGGCTTGATTTCTCCACAACAACCAACTCTGGTATTGAGGCACAATTCTCAAGTTGAAATCCTTTATTGGCACCTGGTTCAGTCAGAGCAAACAAACCAGTGGCGAAGCCAGCAATGCAGGGCAGTCCAGCAGCATGATGTATGGCAAGCAAGCATAGGACAAATCAGTATGTAAACCTCTTCTACTCACATCCCTCCTGGGTCACTTAATAGGGGTGCAGAATCCCACCTCAAGGTATGGGCAATAACCTAAGTCCACACAAGATAGTAAGTGTAACAGCGGATAGCCCAATGTTCATATGTATGGTGTAGATAGTCCCTCCGGACCCAGGTGACAGACAGGGAAGAGGATTACCAGGCAATTGCAGGCAGGGTGAAGCAAAATGCTGCGATAGATTCAAGCTAGCATATAGATCAGCCAACTGGTAGCAGTATAGCACTTAAAAATCGGAACTCACGTGCCAAGCTTGTGGAAAGTTCATGGAGCTCTGAGTAGTGCAGGCCGAAGGTGCCCAATCACAGTATTGGATGTGTAAGGATACCGGGGTGCCAGCCAGAGGAGTAGGAGAAAGCCGTGGTCACTAATGGGTTGGCGCCGTGGAACCGGCTTCAACTGTTGGGAGCGGCGGTTGCGTCGTGAAGGTCCAGGTGGTGGGTGGAGCCGGAGGTGTAACCGCGTGTGACATCAACGCGTTTCGCGTGACGCAGCACGCTTCTTCAGGACATAGATTGCGTCATGCACGCCTATCTATAAATACCGGAAGCTCAGGCGCTCATTGGCCGATAGACATCTGGCTTCAGTCAGGTGTACAATTAAGAGAGATGGACCCCTAGTGGACGTCGGGAGGCTCTACATAAGAAAAAAACTTTTAAATCAAGCTCATCACCTGGGAAAATGAGGAGAATATGTGACACAATAAAAAATAGATAATAAGGCAGACATAGAGAGCAGAAATGGATTATTAAGCATAGAGGCAGCTAAGAGGAATGTATATTCACACTTAATGGAATATAGTGTCATAGCAAATCATATGTAGACCACAGTATAATGTAAGGACCCTTACTAGGAAACAGGGAACCATTAACGCCTAGGTGTCCAAGGATTTGAAATCATCAAATGTAATGCGGAGACCCGCTGTGTCATGGCACATGTATTAGAAAGTCAAAGTACAAAGACATAGGGATCAAAAGCCTCAGTTGTTCATCCAAGAAGGTCGCCCTAGCTACATATCCCAAGAATACACAAAAAGGTTTCTTGGTATACATGTAGCTCTTCAGACCCCCTAATATCAGTCTAGAGTGCTTATAAGGGGGATTGTTAACACCTTAGTCCCTAGGCAATGAATACTGATAAATACAATGTGGATATCAGCTACCCTATAGTCCAATGGCTACACAAATATAGCACAGAATTGGTGACAGCTAACTCAGTTAGATACTAGGTTAGGACACATTGCTCCAAATCAAATGAAGAACCTCCGAGGATATAAGTATCCACATCCCTATATCCACTAAGTCTGCGGATGAGATGGGGACAGATACCCGGAGCTAGTGGTTATGTATGACTCTCTAAAGATATAAATAAATTAAAGGGAACATGGTATAGGGCAGGGGCAAAGATCAAGTCATTTCTGTTCTAGGAAGACCCTCAAACTAAGCTCCGTGTTGAGACCCCTCGGGGCTAGGGTCCCAAGCCTAAATATCCACGCCTTTTCCCTCTGTAAAAGAACTTTATCAAAGTCCCCCTGTCTGGGGGGGAAGGTCGAGGGCAAAGAAGCCCTTGATCTGAAGGCCCCTTGGATTATTGTCATGTTTCTCCTGAAAGTGGAGTGCTAGGGGCGTGTCTTCCCTTAGTCGTATGCTCTTCAAATGCTCATTTATACTCGTTCGAAGCTGCCTCTTAGTTTTGCCCACATAAAGCTTTTCGCAGGGGCATTCAATAGAGTAAAGAACTCTAGATGTCCCGCAATTGATGAATCGTCGGATGAGGAAGGTCCTAGATTTGTCTGAAGTAGTGAAGATATTAGTTTTCTCAACGAATTTACAGATACCACAATGGCCACACGGAAACATCCCCTTGAAGATCCGTGAGCCAAGTATGCCTAGCCTTCTTTCTAAACTCTAAGTGAACCAAATGGTCACCCAAATTACTGGCCCTCTTTGCCACCATCAGTGGCCTCGGTCCCACGATTTTTCCTATTTTGTTGGCCCTTAGCAGGATGTGCCAGTGGTTATCCAGTATGTTTTTAACATCCTGCCACTGGCCACCAAATTTGGTGATCAATCTGGGATGGTCAGTTGATTTAGATTTTGGTGTAGTTGTTGGACTAAGAATCTCCTGCCGAGTACGCTTACCTGCTAGCCTCTTGGCTTGCCTGGGTACTCTATGAGAATAACCCCTTTCCCTAAATCTCATGTACAGCTTAGCTGCTTCCTGCTGGTATTCATTGGGGTCAGAGCAATTCCTCTTGACCCGAATTAACTGCCCAACAGGAATGCCTCTTTTAAGGGTCTCAGGGTGGTGACTATCTGCCCGTAGGAGGGTATTGGTGGCAGTCTCCTTTCTGTATGTGGAGGTAGATAATCTTCCCTGGTCTATGCTGGTTTTAAGATCCAGAAAGGAAATTTGGGAGACGTCCGCCATGTATGTTAGCCGGATATTTCTAGGGTTAGAGTTGAGTTCAGAAATAAACTCCTCCAAATCACACATAGAGCCTGTCCAGAGTACCAGTATGTCGTTGATGTACCTCAGCCATGTCTTAGCATGGCTAAGGTACATCAAGGAAGCATAAATGGTCTCTTCCTCCCAGAGACCTAGATTGAGGCACGCATAAGAGGGGGCCCACGGGGCACCCATTGCAGTGCCACGTATCTGTTGAAAGTTGTTTCCAAGGAATTGGAAAAAATTATTGGTCAATGCAAATTCTAGGATTTCTATGAGAAACTCATTTTGGGCTCCAATTTGAGGATATTTCTGTTCCAGAAAATGATGCACGGCCAGTATCCCCCAATCATTTGGTATCGATGTGTAAAGAGATTCCACGTCGATACCAACTAAGATTGAACCATCCGGAACCTCCAAATCACAAATTTTGTGCAGAACATCACCAGTATCCCTGACATAAGAGGGCAAGTCTATCACCAGATCCTTGATGAACGAATCTAGATATCTACCTAATTTCTCCAGTGGTCCTCCAACTGCCGACACAATTGGACAGCCTTGTGGATTTAGAAAGTCCTTGTGTAATTTAGGGAGGATATAAAAAGTGGGTAGATTGAAGTCATGTGTCTCAAGTTAGTTTTACTCTCGTTTGGTGATCAAGTTGGCCTCAAATGCCAGGGATAGTTTTGCATGGATTTTAGCTGCAAGTTGTGGGAAGGGGTTATTGTCAAGTTTTTGATAGGTACTGCTGTCTGAGAGTAGCCGAGAAATTTCTGCCTCGTCTCGGACAGGAGCACCACATTCCCACCCTTATCGCTTTTTTTGATTTACTATTCCATCTGCATCCTCTCTCTGGAGTCCTATATTAGTAAGGGAATTACCCCAGGGGACTGAGAGAGAGAGAGTAGTCCCAGCTGCACATCTTCATACTGAAAGATTTTTAGAAAAATGGAGGGCTCAGTTTATCTCTCACGGTATAGAGATTATGAAATTAATAGTGGACGAGGAGAAACTCCAACTAAAAACCCTAGAAGAGGAAATTAAGGACACGAAAGAGAAATTGGAACCCTTGAAAGGTCTAGAAGAGTTTAATAAATGTAATGATCAGCTAAGGAAAGAAATAGAAAAATCTCAAAAAACCCTTAGGAATACCAAACAGTCCAAATTCCAAAGGGACCTCAGTGATTGGTCCAAGGGGGAGATCTTCGATCTCAGTGGGAGAAACAGGAGGAGTCGATCTAGACGTAGGAATAACACCAATAGGACTGGGTCCAATACACGATCTGGCCAATCAGGCAGTGAGGATGACGACGATAGATCTGTCCATTTTTTAGGACAGGATTCCACCGAGGAAGGTGAATCACCCCCTCCGTTGAAGGGAATCCTCAAAACGAACATCACAAAAGGAAAAAGAGGCGGAAGAGGAGGAGGAGGCGTAGATACGAGACCCCAGAGGGAAATCAGGACACGTTCCAAGAGATCTTAAAGGTAATGGAACCAGATACAACCATGGCCCCACCTCTGACGGAGATGGCCCATAATGATTGCAAGGTTGTAAATCCATCTGATTTCCATCTGAATGATTCTCATATTTCACTCCTGCAAAAGGGATTATCCTTCTCCCCCACCTCAAAAATTGACCATTTTGAAGTGTACAAAGATATATGTTTGTTCCTTCGAAAAATATACCTCTCCTCATTGTATTCCCATAATCAAGCTACGAGGGCTGTAAATCCACAGCCTCTGGACCCCTGTGATAAGGAGGCGCTCGAGATTCTCGAGTCACTACTTGAAGAGGGTACGGATGATTTGTCGGATGAGGAAATACCCCCTAGTCAACTTCGCAGGATGTGTAATCTACGAATTAGATCCACAACTATGCCCAAGTTTGGGAGCAATAAATGGCTTAGCACCTTTCTCATGTTGGTGGAGGAAGATCTCGCCAAACTGGATTGGCGTCTTCCCACGCTTGATAACCTTTCTTCTGCTGAGAGGATTGCCCTTGATGAATTGAAGGCTGCAGATAGAATAGTAATAAAAAAAGCGATATGGGTGGGAATGTGGTGCTCCTGTCCGAGACTAGCTACGAGGCAGAAATTTCTCGGCTACTCTCAGACAGCAGTACCTATCAAAAACTTGACAATAACCCCTTCCCACAACTTGCAGTTAAAATCCATGCAAAACTATCCCTGGCATTTGAGGCCAACTTGATCACCAAACAAGAGAAAAACTACCTTGAGACACATGACTTCAATCTACCCACTTTCTATATCCTCCCTAAATTACACAAGGACTTTCTAAATCCACCAGGCCGACCAATTGTGTCTGCAGTTGGAGGACCACTGGAGAAATTGGGTAGATATCTAGATTCGTTCATCAAGGATCTGGTGATAGACTTGCCCTCTTATGTCAGGGATACTGGTGATGTTCTGCACAAAATTAGTGATTTGGAGGTTTCCGGATGGTTCAATCTTAGTTGGTATCGTCGTGGAATCTCTTTACACATCGATACCAAATGATTGGGGGATACTGGCCGTGCATCATTTTCTGGAACAGAAATATCCTCAATTTGGAGCCCAAAATGAGTTTCTCATAGAAATCCTAGAATTTGCATTGACCAATAATTTTTTCCAATTCCTTGGAAACAACTTTCAATAGATACATGGCACTGCAATGGGTGCCCCGTGGGCCCCCTCTTATGCGTGCCTCCATCTTGGTCTCTGGGAGGAAGAGACCATTTATGCTTCCTTGATGTACCTCAGCCATGCTAAGACATGGCTGAGGTACATCGACGACATACTGGTACTCTGGATAGGCTCTATGTGTGATTTGGAGGAGTTTATTTCTGAACTCCACTCTAACCCTAGAAATATCCGGCTAACATACACGGCAGACGTCTCCCAAATTTCCTTTCTGGATCTTAAAATCAGAATAGACCAGGGGAAGATTATCTACCTCCACATTGTAACGCTCCTTGCGGTTCTTATAAGGTGTGGATTTTCAGCTGCAGAAGTAGTTCCACGTCAGTAGTCATGTAGGAGATATGCTGAGATACCAATCCCAACCTCAATGACTCATCATGTATGGAAGGTCTTATTTCAGCCAGTAAATACACACAGTAATTAAGCTGGTTCCTAGTGTGACTTTATATACATGTGGTAAGACAATGATAAAGGTCTTAGGGACAGGCTTGAGTGGAAGTGGTAGGTGACAGACACTTGAGGTGAGACAGTGCAGATGGATGCAGGAAGGGTTAGCGATCATGTATGATAACAGATGACAGAGTAGCAGGTGCATACAGGAGAGATCAACCCAGTGCAGGAAATAGTAGCAGTAGCCTCAAGAGCTAGCAATCTAGTTATGCAGATGTAAAAGACAGTCCTTGCTATGCAGAGCTAAATAGTGTAAGCCTAGTACAAGTCTATAGAGATTTCCCATGTGGGGTACTTAGCACTAATAGCGATAGCCGAAGGATCGCTCAGGAGATGCGGATGATCCAGTAGCAGGATGCAGGGATCAGCGCAGCGAGGTTCGTCAGCGAGGAGAGCTTGCAAGCATGGAAGCTTCAAGCAAGATTAGTATCCAGGTACTGGTGTTTGAACGAACACATGTGAGTGAGAACCGACGCCCTAAATAGCCATCTAGTCCGGCGCTGGGTGATGACAGCTTCAGCCTTAAAGGGAAACACACCTATATGTGTTTCTTCTGTCTAGGTAGATGGAAATCACCCGGAATAAATGTGATAGGAGGCACTGAGAGTGCCAGAACCTTACATTACCCCCCCGTAAGGCCGGCTCCGGAAGGCCTCTAAGGCTGGTTGTTGATATAAGAATCACATGAGACTGGTTGCCGATGCGAAAATCGGAAGGAAAAAAAAAAATTTCTCTTTTTTTTTTTTTTTTTTTTGTTGCCGGTATGAGAATCGGAATGAGACTGGTCTCCGATGCGAGAATCGGATAAGACTGGTTGCCGATATGAAAATCGGGAAGAAAAAAAAAAATTGGTTGCCGATATGAGAATCGGATAATACTGGTTGCCGATACGAGAATCGGATAAGACTGGTCTCCGATATGAAAATCGGAAAAAAAAAAAAATGGTTGCCGATATGAGAATCGGATCAGGTTGGTAACCGATCTGAGAATCGGATCCCTTGTTGCCAATATGAAAATCGGATCAGGTTGGTAGCCGATGAGAATCGGATCCCTTGTTGCCGATATAAAAATCGGATCAGGTTGGTAACCGATGAGAATCGGATCACTTGTTGTTAGGGTGTCTGCTACATGGACCCCTCACTAGAATCGGACGCATAACCATCCGAAGTAATCCTAGTAGACCTAGCAACCAATGCTTCTTCAAACATCCTCAGATCCTTCCTACATACCACCGTGCCATTAGAAGCACGTACGCAGTCAGGTGCAAGAATCTCTGTATTTTCATCGGAAGCCAGAAATGTGCTTGCAAAAATAGGAGTATCCTCAGGAGGTGGTACAGGAGGGTTTTTTGAACGTGGTATGAAGTTCACTGGAGTTGAAGGAATATCTATTCCAATATTTGTTAATTTCTGGGTGTCCTTCACTGATATAGAACGGGGACAGGGCTGGCAACAGCCTTGATAATTTCCAGGCTGTTTTTCAGGGAAGACCCTTCGGATTCGCCTGGCCTCCATTGGGAGAGCCTTAGGCCTATGGGGTCTGGTTGGGCAGAATGTAATGAAATGTCCCCCTTCACCACAATAAAAACAAAGGCCACAGATTCTCCTGTGATCTCTTTTTTCTTGTGAGGACAACCTAGCATGTATGGCACCAATCTCCATAGGCTCCTCATCCATCTCTGTAGGATCAGGGTCCAAATGGGATGTGTCAGAGTGACAAGGTCGACTGTTTGAGGCAGGCTCGGACCATGACCAGGCAGGATCACCATATCTACTAGGTCTCCTTTTTTCCTTAGGTAGCCGGGGTCTGTGGTTACCTGGAGCGGGTTTAGGAGTGGGGTCAATAGCTGAATTCTGAGAAGAACTGGATAATGGCATTTCCATTTTTTCAGACTTCCTTTCTCGTAGTCTTCTATCTATGGTGATACTGAGTTGTATCAATGTATCCAGGGTTTTTGGCATCTCTGCTCGGGCGAGCTCGTCCTTGACGGCTTCTGATAGGCCAAGCATAAATTGGGTTTTCAGAGATGCATCATTCCATCCTGAATCAAGGGTCCATCTCTTGAATTCTGCGACAAAGTCTTCTACAGGCCTTTTTCCTTGTTTCAAGGATCTTAACTGAAGATCGGCAGTACTCTGCCTATTGGGGTCATCATATAGGCTAGTGAGCTCTGCCAGGAACAAGGCATAGGAGTTGAGAAGCTGGTCGTTTTTTTCAAAAAGAGAATCTGCCCAGGCTCGAGGATCGCCTGATAGGTAAGAAATAATAGTACAAACCTTAATGTGATCAGTAAGGTAGGTACGAGGTTTTAGCAAAAAAAGTAACTCACATGCGTTTTTAAATTCGCGAAATGTTTTGCGATCGCCTGTAAATACCAAAGGGGGATTTATCTTGGGTTCAGGAGACTGTGCAGAGGTAAGTTGTGTCAGTCTAATTACCTGCTGCGACAGAGCCTGATTGTCGTTTTTCAATTCAGCAAGTGCGTGTATTAACGCAGATACCTGCTGTTTTAATTGTGTCACCTGAGTGGCTACTTCTGCTGAATCCATTTTTTGGGTTCGTTCAATCTGTAACGCTCCTTGCGTTTCTTATAAGGTGTGGATTTTCAGCTGCAGAAGTAGTTCCACGTCAGTAGTCATGTAGGAGATATGCTGAGATACCAATCCCAACCTCAATGACTCATCATGTATAGAAGGTCTTATTTCAGCCAGTAAATACACACAGTAATTAAGCTGGTTCCTAGTGTGACTTTATATACATGTGGTAAGACAATGATAAAGGTCTTAGGGATAGGTTTGAGTGGAAGTGGTAGGTGACAGACACTTGAGGTGAGACAGTGCAGATGGATGCAGGAAGGGTTAGCGATCATGTATGATAACAGATGACAGAGTAGCAGGTGCATACAGGAGAGATCAACCCAGTGCAGGAAATAGTAGCAGTAGCCTCAAGAGCTAGCAATCTAGTTATGCAGATGTAAAAGACAGTCCTTGCTATGCAGAGCTAAATAGTGTAAGCCTAGTACAAGTCTATAGAGATTTCCCATGTGGGGTACTTAGCACTAATAGCGATAGCCGAAGGATCGCTCAGGAGATGCGGATGATCCAGTAGCAGGATGCAGGGATCAGCGCAGCGAGGTTCGTCAGCGAGGAGAGCTTGCAAGCATGGAAGCTTCAAGCAAGATTAGTATCCAGGTACAGGTGTTTGAATGAACACATGTGAGTGAGAACCGACGCCCTAAATAGCCATCTAGTCCGGCGCTGGGTGATGACAGCTTCAGCCTTAAAGGGAAACACACCTATATGTGTTTCTTCTGTCTAGGTAGATGGAAATCACCTGGAATAAATGTGATAGGAGGCACTGAGAGTGCCAGAACCTTACACACATACAGAAAGGAGGCTGCTGCCAATACCCTCCTACAGGCAGATAGTCACCACCCCGAGACCCTTAAAAGAGGCATTCCTGTTGGGCAGTTAATTCGGGTCAAGAGGAATTGCTCTGACCCCAATGAATACCAGCAGGAAGCAGCTAAGCTGTACATGAGATTTAGGGAAAGGGGTTATTCTCATAGAGTACTCAGGCGAGCCAAGAGGCTAGCGGGTAAGCATACTCGGCAGGAGATTCTTAGTCCAAATCCTACATCAAAATCTAAATCAACTGACCATCCCAGATTGATCACCAAATTTGGTGGCCAGTGGCAGGATGTTAAAAACATACTGGATAACCACTGGCACATCCTGCTAAGGGCCAACAAAATAGGAAAAATCGTGGGGCCGAGGCCACTGATGGTGGCAAAGAGGGCCAGTAATTTGGGTGACCATTTGGTTCACTCAGAGTTTAGAAAGAAGGCTAGGCATACTTGGCTCACGGATCTTCCCCCCCCCCCCTCAAGGAGATGTTTCCGTGTGGCCATTGTGGTATCTGTAAATTAGTTGAGAAAACTAATATCTTCACTAATTCGGACAAATCTAGGACCTTCCTCATCTGACGATTCATCAATTGCGGGATATCTAGAGTTCTTTACTCTATTGAATGCCCCTGCGAAAAGCTTTACGTGGGCAAAACTAAGAGGCAGCTTTGAACTAGAATAAATGAGCATTTGAAGAGCATACGACTAAGGGAAGATACGCCCCTAGCACTCCACTTTCAGGAGAAACATGACAATAATCCAAGGGGCCTTAAGGTCAAGGGCTTCTTTGCCCTCGACCTTCCCCCCAGACGGGGTGACTTTGATAAAAATGGATTTTTGTAAAATCTTACCGTAAAATCCTTTTCTCTTAGCTCATTGACAGACGTAGTCCTCGGTGATACACCACCTTCGGGTTATGTTGCCTCCACAGGAGCAGGACTAGACAGGAAATTAAAAAGCTCTGGCCACACCCTAGGGGCAGTCCCAGAGGGTATATCCTCTCTCTCTCTGCCTCAGCAAATCAGTTATGTGAAAAAGCAGTCTTTAGAGATTTTAACCCAACCCAACTCAAAAACAGAGGGGCGGGGACTACGTCTGTCAATGAGCTAAGAGAAAAGGATTTTACGGTAAGATTTTACAAAAATCCATTTTTCTCTAGCGCTCATTGACAGACGTAGTCCTCGGTGATACACCACCTTCGGGACGTCCCAGAGCAGTATCACAAATGAGGGGTGGGAAAATGGAAATCAAATCCCAATCTAGAAGGTCCAACCGGTGCCAACTAGAAGTTTACAATGCTCATCCTTAATGATGAGACTCAACAAAAAGGAGAAAATTTTTTTTTTTTTTTTCAAACAGAAAAAAACCCTCGAGGTAGACCACCGGTCTCCTCAAATTGCGGCCTGCAAAACCTTGCCGCCAAATGAGGCATCCGCCGATGCCGTCACATCAATTTTATAGAATTTTGTAAAGGTATGTACCGACGACCAGGTGGCCGCCTTACATACCTGGACCACTGACGCCTGATGGCGAAAGGCCCAGGAAGTACTGAGCGCTCGAGTGGAGTGCGCCCTAACAGGGAACGGAGGACTCTGACCCTTAATAGAATAAGCCTGTACCACCGTTTGTCTAATCCATTTGGCAATGGTCGCGGCAGATGCAGGCAAACCCTTTCTGGGGCCATCCGTGATCACAAAAAGTGAATCCGTCTTACGGAATGATTCCGTAGCTTTCAGGTATACCCTGATTGCCCGAACCACATCTAAGGAATGCAACGCATGTTCCCGGTGATGCTTGGGCTGAGGACACAAGGAAGGTAGTACAATATCTTCATTCAGATGAAAATCTGAAACCACCTTAGGAAGAAAAGATGGCTTAGGATGAAGTACTACCTTATCCCTATGAATCACTAGGTATGGGGACTGGCATGATAATGCAGCCAGTTCTGACACCCTGCGAGCAGAAGTAATAGCCACCAAGAAGGCCACCTTCTGGGATAAAGTAAGCAAGGGAATCTCCCTGATGTTTTCAAAGGGAGGTTTCTGTAGAACCGACAAAACCAAATTAAGATCCCAGGGCGGTAAGGGCGCGCGGACTGGAGGAGCCAGGTGCCGCACCCCCTGGATGAAATTCCGCACCAAGGACTTGGTAGCTAAAGGTTTCTGAAAGAAGATTGCTAATGCTGAAACTTGACCCTTGATGGTGCTCAAGGCTAGCTTCTGCTCAACCCCTTGTTGCAAAAAGACCAATATTCGAGTCACCGAATAGGTACGTGGAGGAAATCCTAAAGATTCGCACCACGCAATATAAGTCTTCCATGTGTGATAATAGACCTTGCTGGAAGTCGCTTTCCTTGCTTTAATAAGGGTAGGAATGACTGAAGTAGACAAACCTCTGTCCTTCAGTACTTGGGTCTCAATGGCCAGGCCATTAAACCCAGCGACTGTAAAGTATGATGGTAAATTGGTCCTTGAGACCACAGACACTCCCTGAGACGAAGTTCCCACGGAACGTCTGCGACTAGCATGTCCAAGTCGGCCAGGCCGGCTTGAGGAGGCCAGCCTAGAATTTCTAGGACCACTGGCGCTGATAGAATCTGAACCAGGCGTCCCTAGAGGTATCTGGCCCCGACCATCCGAGAAAGTCTGGTCGTTTTCTGTTCCCACACATTTATCAGATACCTGATTGTTATCAGGAAGGGTGATCTTTTCTGGTTGAACCTCAGGGACCGAAGTCACCCGACTAGAGGCTACTTGGCCTATCTGGTCAACCAGATCCGATTCCTGTGAGGTATAGGGACTAATCTTAGGAAAAGGTAAAGGAAAAGATCTATTCAGGGAACGGTAACTACCGCTTCCTGTAGTACTTAAATGTTGGAAGGGAAGAATCGCACCGGTAGTAGTGGTTGAAGCTCGATCTAATGTCCTGAATACCGGTGAAAACGTCCCCCCACCCTGAAACCGGGTGGGGGCGCACCTTCAGGCTGTGTACTCCTTTGCTTCGGGTTTGGCTGGGTTGGTCCTCTGCTTGTCCGACCAGCCCTTCTTGAACCCTCCTGGAGGAGTCTTGCCTTTCCCGCTAGTACCAGCCGGGCGCCCTTTATGGGCGGTAAAGAAAGGTCCTCGCTTGTTGCGAGGTCCCTTAGCTTTAGCAGCCTGTGGCAAAAAAGTGCTCTTGCCCCCAGTGGCATCCTTGATGATTTCATCTAGGTTGGCCCCAAATAGACGATTCCCCTGAAAAGGGAGATTTGTCAAGGTCTTTTTGGAACCTAGGTCAGCTGACCAGCATTTTAACCACAGCACACGTCTGAGGATCACCGCTGACATAGATGCATGCCCTAATAAGGGAGTAGTGTCCAAGGCTGCGTCACAGATAAACTGTAGCCCTTGTATAATCTGTTCCATCAAATCAGATGTCTCCTGGGGAATATCTTTTCCCCTAAGGTCTTGGCGTACCATTTTCGCCCATTCCGTAAGTGTCTGGGAAACTAGACCAATAACAATTACTGGTCTAAATGCTGACCCTATCAGAGAGAAGATGGTGCGGGACTCTGCTTCCATCTTTCGATCCACCGGATCCTTAAAGGACGAAGTGTCCTCCACTGGGATAACCGTGGCTTTATTCAGCCTGGAAATAGGTGGATCCACCACTGGTGGTACCGTCCATTTCTTAATGATGGATTCCTCAAACGGATAGCGTCTAGCAATACGCTTGGAAATAGTAAAGGTACGTTTAGAATGCTCCCATTCTCCTTTAATCTGATTACCGAAACACTTGGGTACAGGAAAAACCTTCACCGTTTTGATGGGCTTATTAGTACCAAAAGGAATCTCTGTTTCAGTTGCCTCTGCCGGTAAAGCCTCAAGTTTTAAGGTTTCCTGCACTGCCACAACTAGTGCGTCCACCAATGCTTCTTCCTGAATTATAGCAGGAGAAGAAGCGTCCTCCTCACTGTCTGAGGGGGCTTTACCTGGGATAACAGCCTTTGCAGAGGAACCTGCAACTGCAGTGACCATCTCTGAATCAGAGTCAGAGGTGTCAGATAGTATAGGGGTAGGCGGGGGTCGCTTCCTTGACCCCCGTCCCTGACAGGCCGCCTCCACCCGAGCCACCATAGACTCCAAAATTGCTGTAAATGACTCTACACTCTGTGCACCGGCGGGTCCCGTGGCCCCCTCGAGGGAAACAGGTGGGGGAATCTGTGTGGCAGGGTCCATGATAATTCCAGTCACTTCCTGGATAATATAATTCAAAAATAAAAAACTTTTTTTTTTTTTTTTTTTTTCAGACCCCCAGCGCCACAAAAAGCCCCTTAGGGATGCTAGGGATCCCTATCGATCAAGAGAGAGAGAGAGAGATAGACCCCCAGGCTCACCACTTGATGCTCAGAGTTTAACTGCAACAGGTTACAGCGCTGTCTTGACAAACAGGAAGTCTTTTGGCTGGCTGCCCAGGAAGAAAGGAGGCGGCTCCGCCCCTCTGCACGCCTTCCGGCGCCTCCCCTAGCTCCACGAGGTGTTAGGATCACCTCAAACATGGCCGCCCCCATGCTGGAGACACGAGGCTACGCCAAAATGGCGGCTCGTGCGATCCAGCAAAAAAAAAAAAAATGGCGGCGGCCTGTACTGAATAGCGGTGTGCTGCAGGGCACACAACACTCTCTCTGCATGGGGATTTGGCGTGGTTGGCAGTACCGGCCCTGGCGGACCGCATGGCCATTCGGGAGGCCTGCTAATAGCTGGAGATCTGATTAGGAAGGCAGTCTACATGTCCGTGGCTTCTGACTGGTAGGTAGCTTATTCTTATCACCGTAAGATTCCCAGAATGCCACAGATTATAATCTTTTTAACATGTATACAATTAGATTGTTAGCTCCCAAACCAAGCCTCCTGGCTTTTTGCACATAAAATCACACTCAAAGTAGGAGGATCTGTGTCATTTATAGGATAGAGAGGGACTCTATCTTACCATACAGAGAGGGGCCCGCGTTCACCACAAGACCCGTCAGGGGAAAAGGGGGAACATACTACTCACCATACCGGAACCAGGCGGGCACCCACTCCTGACAGTACCCCTCTCCACCGGGGCGGGAGGGCTGTCGACCGATATGGACGCCGTGACTCGTGGTCTTTGGCGTTTCAGCGAGACGTTTAACTCGCGGGGTCAGTCCTTTAATGGGACTTTGTCGCGGCCGACCCAGCGCGGAGCTATGGCCTGCATGCGCTCGTAGGCTGAACTGGGGTGACCACCGGATCTCAACATCCAGCCCGTCGCCCAGTTCAGCTTTCTTGCTTGAAGATCTCACAGGAACACTGGAGAAAAAGCTGTCTAAAAAATCCTTTAAGAAAAAAATCTTGCCAGGACCTAAGATCCCAGCAAGGTATCTAGGTCCTTACTCCTAACTAGACAGAAAATAACTGATTTGCTAAGGGAGAGAGAGAGAGGATATACCCTCTGGGACTGCCCCTAGGGTGTGGCCAGAGCTTTTTAATTTCCTGTCTAGTCCTGCTCCTGTGGAGGCAACATAACCCGAAGGTGGTGTATCACCGAGGACTACGTCTGTCAATGAGCGCTAGAGAAAGTTCTTTTATAGAGGGAAAAGGTGTGGATATTTAGGCTTGGGACCCTAGCCCCGAGGGGTCTCAACACGGAGCTTAGTTTGAGGGTCTTCCTAGAACAGAAATGACTTGATCTTTGCCCCTGCCCTATATCATGTTCCCTTTAATTTATTTATATCTTTAGAAAGTCATACATAACCACTAGCTCCGGGTATCTGTCCCCATCTCATTCGCAGACTTAGTGGATATAGGGATGTGGATACTTAGCTGTCACCAATTCTGTGCTATATTTGTGTAGCCATTGGACTATAGGGTAGCTGATATCCACATTGTATTTATCAGTATTCATTGCCTAGGGACTAAGGTGTTAACAATCCCCCTTATAAGCACTCTAGACTGCTATTAGGGGGTCTGAAGAGCTACATGTATACCAAGAAACCTTTTTGTGTATTCTTGGGATATGTAGCTAGGGCGACCTTCTTGGATGAACAACTGAGGCTTTTGATCCCTATGTCTTTGTACTTTGACTTTCTAATACATGTACCATGACACAGCGGGTCTCCGCATTACATTTGATGATTTCAAATCCTTGGACACCTAGGCGTTTATGGTTCCCTGTTTCCTAGTAAGAGTCCTTACATTATACTGTGGTCTACTTATGATTTGCTATGACACTATATTCCATTAAGTGTGAATATACATTCTTCTTAGCTGCCTCTATGCTTAATAATCAATTTCTGCTCTCTATGTTATTATCTATTTTTTATTGTGTCACATATTCTCCTCATTTTCCCTGGTGATGAGCTTGATTTAAAAGTTTTTTTCTCATGTAGAGCCTCCCGATGTCCAGTAGGGGTCCATCTCTCTTAATTGTATGCCTGACTGAAGCTAGATGCCTATGAGCTTCCGGTATTTATAGATAGGCGTGCATGACGCAATCTACGTCCTGAAGAAGCGTGCTGCCTCACGCGAAACGCGTTGACGTCACACGCGGTTACACCTCCGGCTCCACCCACCACCCGAACCTTCACGCCGCAACCGCCGCTCCCAACAGTTGAAGCCGGTTCCACAGCGCCAACCCATTAGTGATCACGGCTATCTCCTACTCATCTGGCTGGCACCCCGGTATCCTTACACATCCAATACTGTGATTGGGCACCTTCGGTCTGCACTACTCTGAGCTCCATGAACTTTCCACAAGCTTGGCACGTGAGTTCCGATTTTTAAGTGCTATACTGCTACCAGTTGGCTGATCTATATGCTAGCTTGAATCTATCGCAGCATTTTGCTTCACCCTGCCTGCAATTGCCTGGTAATCCTCTACCCTGTCTGTCACCTGGGTCCGGAGGGACTATCTACACCATACATATGAACATTGGGCTATCCGCTGTTACACTTACTATCTTGTGTGGACTTAGGTTATTGCCCATACCTTGAGGTAGGATTCTGCACCCCTATTAAGTGACCCAGGAGGGATGCGAGTAGAAGAGGTTTACATACTGCTTTGTCCTATGCTTGCTTGCCATACATCATGCTGCTGGACTGCCCTGCATTGCTGGCTTCGCCACTGGTTTGTTTGCTCTGACTGAACCAGGTGCCAATAAAGGATTTCAACTTGAGAATTGTGCCTCAATACCAGAGTTGGTTTTTGTGGAGAAATCAAGCCTTCTACTGATCACATTAGGAGGGACATCAGCCCCAGGAGTTTTATATCCAGCCCCCTTCTTTGAAGCTTTACTCTACATATTTACACAGCTTTTTTCCCAGCCCCTGGATTTACCTTGCAAGTCCCTGCTGGCCTCCATTCTTCTATGAGCCTTCTATCAAGATCCATGATTGGGACACTCCACAGTCTATATTAGTCTCTGGAATCGGATTTGGGCAGAGGGGCCGGGGTGGTGGGCTGTTGAGGTGGTTGTGGTGTTGGTTGGGTGGAGCCTTTTTGAGGTGATACCAGCGTCACTTCAGAGGCAGGACCTATTGTCTTTGGTTTTATCCAGTGTCCATGAGCTATATGAATGTATACAATTGTATTTTCAGTTTGCATTACCTGTCTTAATCCTGTTTCAATAAAGTACCATTTTTTATCTACATTATACCATTGTTTGAGCCATTATATGCAACTTCTTTTTTCTTGGTTCCCCAGAAAGCCATAAGAAGCCCGTTTGTAGTTAGCGAGATGCCAGGTGGAGGACACAGCAAACATGTGGAAGAAGGTGCTCTGGCCAGAGGAGACCAAAATTGAACTTTTTGGCCTAAAAGCAAAACACTATTTGTGGCGGAAAATTAACACTGCACATCACCCTTAACACATCATCCAGCATCATGTGGTGGGGATGCTTTTCTTCAGCAGGGACAGGGAAGCTGGTGAGAGTTGATGGGAAGATAGATGGAGCTAAATACAGTGCAACCTTAGAAGAAAACCTGTCTGCAAAAGATTTACGACTAGGGCGGAGGTTCACCTTCCAGCAGGACAACGACCCTAAACATACAGCCACAGCTACAATGGTTCAGATCAAAGCATATTCATGTTAGAATGGCATAGTCAAAAGTCCAAGCCCTAAATCCAATTGAGAATCTGTGGCAAGACTTGAAAACTGCTGTTCGCAGATGCTCTTCATCCAATCTGACAGAGCTTGAGCTATTTTGCAAAGAAGAATGGGCAAAAATGTCGCTCTAGATGTGCAAAGCTGGTAGAGACATACCCAAAAAGACTTGTAGCTGTAATTTCAGTGAAAGGTGGTTCTACAAAGTATTGACTCAGAGGGGGCTGAATACAAATGCACGCAACACTTTTCAGATATTTGTAAAAAATGTTGAAAACCATTTATCATTTTTTCCTTTCACTTCACAATTATGTGCCATTTTGTGTTGGGCCATCACATAAAATCCCAATAAAATACATTTACGTTTTTAGTTGTAACATCACAAAATGTGGAAAATTTCAAGGGGTATGAATACTTTTACGCACTGTACATATTGAAATCAAGAATCTTACATACAGAGCTGAT
This sequence comes from Pelophylax lessonae, assembly GCF_965119305.1. Lineage (NCBI taxonomy): Eukaryota > Metazoa > Chordata > Amphibia > Anura > Ranidae > Pelophylax > Pelophylax lessonae. The sequence goes on from NC_138771.1 coordinate 344,730,509, forward strand.
ATAATGTAATAACAAAAATGTTGAAGTACTAACTCATCAATATAGGATGTAGGGTAAGAGAGCCACCATATTAAAAAAACAGGAACTTCTACTATTGCCATCACCATGTTCTGTACCAGGGGATTGAGTGCCGCAGTGGCACAGCGGCTGTGGTTACCTCAACTGAGCCAGAAGGAAGCTATATCTTCTAGTATTTATTACAAGGTACTAATAATGTGAATAGGGGGAGAAAAAATATTTAAAAAAATGCTCCTAAGCCAAAAATATATATTGCGGTATAGCCCAACTGAGTGGGACCACACCAGGGGAGACTAAAAAAAAATCATAAGATCTTACATCTCAGATATAGGATATATGGTAAGTTGAAGCGCCAATTCAGAATAGGTGAACTACAACTCCAGGAGGATGTCTGCCATAAGGCAGACCGTCCCCAACTAGTATATGGCTATAAAAAAAAGTGAAAAGCGCAAAAAAGTACTACTGTGGGGTACAGAAGTCTGCAATAGAAAAGAAAAAACTAAATATATAAAGCCCAAAATGTTAAAAATCAATACATGGGACAAGCACGAACAGAGAAGTATTACTTGGATTGAGTATATAGTAATAAATACCATATATAATATTGAGGAGAAGTACGAGGGTATATAAATGTTCTTAACGGATAGAAATAAATCAAACAAGCTTGGCAGCATGAGCGCAGAGCCACACACTCCCACTGAGGGGGGAACGTAAAATTGGTAGCACAGGCTTGAAGTGCTGGCCAATAATTAAACAGGAGGTGGAGAGGTCAGAATACTGGCCAATCATATGTGATCGCCTAAACAGCGTGGGCGCCAATAAGAATATGCATCTAGCTCTAACCAAGCCTTGCTCCTGCTAACTACAGCGTTAAGTAAAAAGAGGCCACAACTCCCGGAACACAGAGGGAGAGTGGCCCCAGTGAGCTGGGCAGATCAGACAAAACTGCATGCACAGCACTCCACCCATTGGTGTGCACAGCTTATTGCATTAGGGTGTGCACACCAGAGCATGAACACACATGCATGTATATCAGCAGAGCAGTGGACGGTGTCAGTAGTGCAAGGATTGGTTTGGGGGGGGGGGCAGTGGACAGTGTCAGTAGTTTTTTATTTTTATTATTTCTAATTCTTTTTTACAATATTCTTTTTTTATTGTTTTACTTTTTTTTTTTTTTTAGGAGCCTCCTTATGGAGCTTTGGTGAAATATCAAGGGTCTAAAAAGACCCCTGATGTCTCACTTTTGAGACAGAGAAAGAAACTGAGGACCGAGATTTCCCAGCCAGGCTCTCTCTCTGCAGTCTGCAGTAAACATAGTTTACTATGGTTTAGTTAAGAATGAAGATAGGAGCGATCAGTACAGATCACTCACTGCGTTCATTCAGAAAAGAAAGGCAGATTAATGAAATATTTACCAGCCCCTTCCCCACCCCTGAGAGGAGCAAAGTTGGCAGCACTGCAGGGGGGAGACAGTAAGCAGGGGGAATCGGCACCGCAGGGGGTGATTAGGGTGGGTCCAGGCACACCCTGTGCGCACGCCTATGACTCCACCTAACAGAGAGAAACAGGGATAGGGAAGGGGGGATTATAGTGGGGTAGTTTTTCAGGGGTTGGACTCAGCTCCTTCATTCCAGTGAAGGGAACTCCTAAGGCATCACCATACCAAGACATTTTGTACAATTTCATGCTCCTAACTTGGGGATGGCCTGTTACCGTTTCCAACATGATTGCGCACCATTGCACAAAGCAAGGTTCATAAAGACAATAGGCTAAGCAAATTTAGGGTGGAGGAACTTGACTGGCCTGCACAGAATCCTGACCTCAACCCGACAGGACACCTTTGGGATGAAATAGAGCAGAGACTGCGAGCCAGGCCTTCTCGTCTGACATCAGTGCCTGACCTCACAAATGTACTTCTGGAAGAATGGTCCAACATTCCCATAGACACACTCCCAAACCTAGTGGACACCCTTCCCAGAAGAGTTAAAGCAGTTATAGCTGTAAAGGGTGGGCCGACTCAATATTATACCCTACAGACTTAAGCCCCATACACACACACGCAGATCGTCGTCATACAAATGTTCGTCTTTTCTCCCCGGGATGTCGGTGTCTGTTGAAAAGTGCAAAGACAGCACAAGGACAGCACAAGAATTTTGTCCGCAGACTTCAGCTGACTGCAGAAGTGATGTCATGTAATGGTTAACTTTCCCTGTGTTTTTTATTTTCTGAGCATGCCCAGTCTTGCAAATCTGCGGTCTGTCGGCTGATTTCTGTACTGACAGGCAAACAATTGTCCGTTCTGGTGTCCGCAGACAAAAATTTTCATGTTTGCAAGAAAGACTCTTGTCCGCGGATTGTGTGCAGACAGCTGTCGGAGGCACCATACTAACACGCATACAATCGGCAGATCTTTCGTCCGCCGACGTTTGTATGACGACGATCTGCGTGTGTGTATGGGGCTTAAGACTGGAATGCCATTAAAGTTCATGCGAGTGGCAAAAAGGCAGGTGTCCCAATACATTTGACAAGATAGTGTATATATATATATATATATATATATATATATACACACATATACACACACATATATATATATATATATATATATATATATCTATATTTTTTTTTTTTTTAAATAAATCTTCAGAAGCGAACATATTTTGCAATCAACATTTAACCACAAAAGAATGCATGTAAAGTTTTCTGTAGTTTTTGCTGTGACCACTGGGTTATTTCTTTTAATGTTGTGTTCCAGGGATGCAACAGGAAGTAAGAGGAAATTTTCCAAAGTGAGGAGAATTAGACGATTCTTTTGTACCTCCTTTTCCAGGGGCTACACTAACATTTTGAATTTCCGCTCAAACCCAGGTAGAAAGAGAGTGGTGAAACTACCTCTTCCGATGTTATCCAAAGCTAAAATATTAAAAAAAAAAAAAAAAAACATTGGATTTTTGGCTTACCGTAAAAACCTTTTTTCTTAAATTCATTGACGGACACAGTTCTCTGATCCATATCAGTAGGGGTTATACTGGCCCCTACAGCAGTAGGACACTAGGCAGAAAAAAAAGTTCTTGATACGCCTATGGGCAGTCCCGGAGGGTACACCCTCTCTCTTACTGCATAGGATGTCAGTTTTGTGCAGTGTCAGAAAAGTAACACCAACCCAACTCAAAATAGAGAGGCGGGATTTTATGGTAAGCCAAAAATCCAGTTTTCTCTATCGTTCATTGACGGACGTAGTTCTCTGATCCATATATCAGTAGGGATGTCCCAAAGCAGTGCCATAAAATGAGGGGTGGGAACAACAGAAAATAAGACCCCAAGGCTAAACATAGCCAACCAGGCAACACAGTACTCATCAGAATAAAAGATGAAGCCCACCTGAAACGGTAAACACCCTCAAGAAAGGCCAAAAGCCCTCCAGCCAGCAAACTTTGCGGCAAAAAAAACTTTTTGCAGATGCCAGCACATCCACCTTATAAAATTTAGTAAAAGGTGTGAACAGACGACCACGTAGCCGTCTTGCAACCTGAAGCACAGATGCCCGTATGGCAAAAAGCCCAGGAAGCACTAGGCACCCGAGTAGAATGCGCCAAAACAGGGAAAGGTAGGACCTGACCCGTAATTGAATAAGCCTGCACCACCGTCTGTCCGAGCCATCTGGAAACCATCGCAGCAGACGCAGGCAGCCCATTTCTCGGGCCATCCGTGAGTACAGAGAGCGAACCTGACTCACGAAAAGACTCCGTAGTACACCTTGAGTGCCCGAACTATATCCAGAGCCTGCAATGCACATTTCATAGGATGTTTGGGCTTAGGACACAAGATGGTAATACAATGTCTTCATTTAAGTGAACACTAGAACCACCTTCGGAGGGAAGAACGGATCCCAAAGAAGTACCACTTGTCTCCATGAACCAACATATAGGGAGAACAACCAGTATCGCCAGTGCCGACACCCTTCTGTAACAAGGTAGGCAGGGGATACCCCCAAATACTTGCAAACAGAGGTTCTGAAGAACCGACTGTACCAAAACAAGGTCCCCACGTGGTGACGGAGGTCACACCCCCTGGCAGAAGTTATGCACCAGGGAACGGATGGCCAACGACCTTTGGAAGAAAATTGCCAAAGATGAAACTTGACCCCTGAGAAAACTCAAGGCCAAGTTTTGACCAACTCCGCGTTGAAGGGTAGCCAAGATCTGGGCCACCGAGCAAGAGCGAGGGGGAGCCCAGAGAGACTCACACGACGCAATGTATGACTCTCCCGCACAATGAAAAATCATCCTAGAAGTCGCTTCCCATGCTTTAAGCAGGGTGGGAGACACTGAAGCAGACATTCCCTTGCCCTTCAGCACCTGGCGTTCAACAGCCAAGCCGACAAGCCAGCGACCGTAAAGCAGGATGGAAGATGGGCCCTGGGGACAACAATTCCTCCCTGAGAGGAAGCTTTTCAAGGAGCGCCTGCGGCTAGCCTTACCAGGTTGGCGTACCAAGCCCGGTGATCCACAAGAATGAAGGGAATCTCTTCCGCCTCGATCCTGTGAAGAAGTCTTGGTAGCACCTTGAGAGGAGGGAAGGCAGACAGCAGCTGATCATGACCTTGGCCTATCTGTGATCGCACTCACAAGACTATGCCAGCATCATCCTTGTGCAGATGAGCATCATTCATGTTTAATTTAGCATATGTTCTTGACCACGGCAGAACCCATGGTGCCACCAGTGCATCTGCCAGAGCGTCCCGGGAGCAGGCCACAAACCTCTGCACTATTCTGTAGATGCGACACCAACGTATCCACGTCTGGAAGTGTCCCAACGAAGGCACAACTGCTGGAAAACCTCCAAGGGACCATTCCCCTGCATCTATGGCCTGGAAAACAAGCCACACCTGGAAAGGGAACAGCGGAGAGCGCAAGAACAAGGCGCTGCCCCTAACGAAGTATGTCTGTCACTTCCAAGACCACAAGGACACCCTTGGTGCCCCCTTGGTGATGACACAAACCACGACCGTGACATAGTCCAATGGAATGCACACTGGACAGCTGCAGGTGCCCGGTCCATTGAACTAGGCAAAGCCGATCGCTGTCAGCTCCAGGACATTGATCGGTAACCTGGATCCTCCGGGGACCATACTCCCCAAGCAGAGAACCTGCCAAGGACTCCTCCCCACCCGGACAGGCTTGCATCCACGGTGACAATTGTCCAGTAAAAAGGGGAGAAAGGATTCCAGATCAAAACTCCCTGGTCACCTGGCTTAGCTGGATCCGAATGACCAGAGAGTTAAGACTCTAATCCCATTTGAGAAGGATCGCCTTCTGGGGAATCCTCGAGAGGGATCGAGCGAAAGGGACCGTCTTGAAAGATGACATCATCAGTCCCAGAACTTGCATGCAGGTCCGAAGGGACGACCATGTGCTGGAAAGTAACAGTTGAACCGCAGTCTGAAGTTCCAAGAGTTGTTTCCCCGGAGGGAGAAACACCCTGACTGAGGAGGAGTCCAAAATCAGGCCCAGATAGTCCAGTCTCATGGAAGGGACCAGGGATGACTTCTGAAGGTTCAGAACCCACCCAACTCCTCCAGAGTTCTCATGGCGACTTCCAAATTTGCCGTCGGCACCGTAGGGGTCTCCCCACGGAGAAGCAGATTGGCCAGGAACCCAAGACCGATACAGCCCTCTGCCGCAACAGCGCCAGGACCGGAGCCAACACCTTGGTGAAGACCCATGGAACAGAAGCGAGACCAAGGGGTAACACCACAAACCGATAGAGATCCTTCCCCACAGTAAAAACGGAGAACCCGTTGGTGTCCTGCACATAAACGGGATGTGAAGGTAGGCATCTTTGATGTCTATGGAGGCCAGGAATCCCCCTGATGTAGGGAAGCCACCATCGTTCGAATCGTTACCAGCTGGAATTTTTCATCCACACGGAACCATCAAAGGTCAGTAGGTCCAGCCTTGCTTAACTACAGCCTGTGCTGCCCCATAGAGCGCCTGCAAGCAATCCGGAGACAGCCATACATTGGAAGGGAAAAACTTTACCGAAAAAAAACAGAACAAAAAACTTGATCTAGCAACTGGACCTCATAACCCCTGAACCCAACTGCCTGGGGTCCGGGCCAGCCGCAGGTCCGAGAACCAGCAGGACACACCTTTAGGCCGAGTAGGCCTTGTCCGCAGGTCTGGAAAAAAACGATCTCTGGTTCTGGCTCTCTGTTTCGCCAGACCAGGGTCGTTTGGAACCACCCGAGGAAGTCTTTGACTGCGCCACATCGCCACAAAACTGTCCCGTGAGCCGAAAAGGAAGGACCCTGTCCAGGATGAAGGACCTTACCCTTGTTAGCCTGTGGAAGAAAAGCAATCTCCCCCCGGTGAGACCCTTCTACAATGTCATCCAAGGCAGCACCAAACAGGCGATCCCCGGAAAAGGGAGATGCATTAAGGCCTTCTTAGGAGCTCATTCCGCAGACCAACACCCAGGCCAAGGATAAGCCTAGTAACCACCGCCGAAACCGACAGGTGACCCAATAAGGGAGCCGGGCCCAGCGCAGCATCGCAACAAATTGCAGCCCCTGCGCCAGTTGACCAACAGCTCCTCCAGGGCAGGAGGGACACGCTACTTACAAAGTCACTGCGTTGGATCTCTGCCCGCAGAGTCTTTGTGGCAAGGTCAATCAAACACTGTACCCAGTGCAGACCCCGCCAGGGAGTACAGATCGCGGGCCACAGCCCGCACCATCCTAAACCCCAGATCCTTAAAGGACAGGGATACCCCCACCGGAACAATAGAAGTCCTATTCAGCCTAGAGACTGTAGGTCCACCTTAGGCGGTACAGTCCTTCTTAACAGAGACTCCTCAAAAGGGTAACGTCTAGCAGCCGCTTAGACACCCCAGGGGAACGTTTCAGATGGCCCCATCCTGCATGAGCATGCTAGCAAAATAAGTTGCTCCATATGGCAGGTGAGTGCAAGATTCAACCCGCGCCCCAGGCGCAGCCGCCGCTGCGTCCTCCAAATAGCAGGGTGTCCCGCGCCGAAACCACCAGTGCATCCACCAGCGCCGGTATCGTGCATGGCAGGGGAGGTAACAGACATGGCAGGGAGGCCCCTGCCTGCGGTAGTTGAGTCAGACTCAGAATCCGACACAGCAGATGAGGCAGGATGAGGTGGAGAAACGTTTCAGCGTACCTCGCCCTCTCAAGGTCACCTCCAGCCGGGCCCAAATGCTTCCTGAACTGCCGAAAATACAATGAAGGACAGTGGAGCTCTGGAAAGGCCCTGCGGCCTCCGTGAGGGGGTCAGGTGGGGGTCACATGGTCTCCAAGGTCCACACTGAACCAGAAGAACCCGCCAGCAAAATTTTGAAAAGAAAAAGGACAAAAACGACATCCCATCAAGCTACAGCACCCCCCCCGAAGGTCAGGCACGCCCGCAGACCGCCAAAAGAGAGTGAGGCCCTCAGAACCCACTGTCCCAAAATGCAGTCTCAGGACTGGCACGTGTACACAGAAAGCCCTCCCATAAGGGAGTGAGCAATGGGAACTGCCCAGGGTGAAGGGAGGGGCTCCACCCCCGGAAAACTCCTCCAGGCACTCCCACCTAGATTCGCAGCAGAGAATCCACCGCAAAATGTCCAAAAACGGGTGTACCAAGATGGCCGCCACCATAATAGCAGACGAGGCTACAACAAAATGGCAGCACCAGGACCCACAGGGAGACCTCCCGCCAGCCCTCCTACATCATCCTGCAGCAGTAAGCCCTGGAGGAACCGACTGAGCCCCGCTGCACGATCGACCGAGCGCCGCGGACGGCACACCCCCCGCGTCCCATGCGGCCTGCACACTAGGTCCCAGATTCAGGTAGGCCCAAACAGTCCCCCACGTGGGAGGGGGAAGGGAGAGGGGGGGGGGTTGCACAGGACAAAGGGAAACCCAGGAGTGGGAGGGTCCGACCATCCCAGGGAAGGGTCCGCGTCCACCCCAAAATCCACCAGGGAAGAGGGGGTGAACGTTTAGTCATTGTACCAGGAACACAGGCGGGCGCCATCTCCTGATAGAACCCCTCTCCACCACAGTGTGGGGGCTGTCGGCCAAATAGGAACGCTGCAACATAGACCCTGTCGTGTGGGACCTGGCGAGACGTTTAACTCACAGGGCCAGTCCTCATCCAGTGGGATTATGTTGCGATCGGCCAAGCGCGTAGCTAAGGCCTGCATGCGCTCGCTGGCCAGACTGGGGTGACCACCGGATCTAGATATCCAGCCAGCCGCCCGGCCCGGCATAGTTGCTGGAAGATCTCACAGGAAAAAATTCCGGAGAAAAAGGCTAGCTAAAAAAAATCTACATAAAAAAACTGAATTTTTGTAAAATCTTACCTGTAAAATTCCTCTCTCTGAGTCCTCCGACAGTCGCCGCCACCTCTAAGTCATCCTATGCGCAGGAATAGCTAGGCATATAGACTTAGTCCAAAGACAAAAGGCATTAGCATAATTAGCATATACACACCCATGGGGGCTGTCCCATCTGGTCAATACCCCCCTGCATCACCACTCCCAACTCAGTTTGGTAGCATAGCAGTAGGTAATAAGAACCCCAAAAGAGGGGCGGGGCGGCGACTGTCGGAGGACTCAGAGAAAGGAATTTTACAGGTAAGATTTTACAAAAATTCAGTTTTCTCTTACGTCCTCCAACAGTCGCCGCCACCTCTAAGTCATCACTGTTGAGATGTCCCAAAGCAGTATAGACATGAGGGGTGGGAGACGCAACCGTAAAAAAGGCAACGCAGTACCCACATCAGAGAAAGGAATCTTACATGCACTGTAAGAGAACCAACTGGGCAACAGAAAAAAACACTGCTCAACAGGAGCAACAGCCCAGGAAAGCAAATGCCAACAGCCAGGGACCCAGAAAAAAATTCAAGGGTCCATCATGGCACTGCCGCACTGAGAACTGTGCGGCCAAAAGAAGCATCAGCTGATGCCAGAACATCTACTTTGTAGAATGTGGAAAAAAGTGTGCGCCGACGACCAAGTCGCAGCCTTGCACACCTGGGCCATCAAAGCCCGATGCCTATAGGCCCAGGACGCACTCAAAAACCTGGTAGAGTGCGCTGTAACAGGGAAGGGCAGAACCCATTCCTTCAAGGCATACGCCTGCTCAATGGTCTGTCTGATCCATTCGGCAATAGTTGCTGCAGACGCAGCCACGCCCTTCCGAGATCCCTCAGGAAGGACAAATAGGGAATCCGAAAGGATTCCGTAGACGACAGGTAAACCCTGAGCGCCCTTACAACATCCAAGGAATGCAAGGCAAACTCCTTAGGATGCTTAGGCTTCGTACAAAGCGAAAGCAGGACAATGTCCTCATTAAGGTGGAACTTAGAGATCACCTTGGGAAGGAAGGATGGGGGTGGTCGCAAAACCACCTTATCCTTGTGAATCATCAAGTAAGGGGAGCGGCAAGACAACGCCGCCAGCTCCGACACCCTGCGAGCCGAAGTGATCGCCACCAGAAAAGCAACCTTTTTCGACAGCAGAGGCAACGATTTCTCCCCGATGTTTTCAAAGGGAGCACGCTGTAACACAGACAGAACCAAGTTCAAGTCCCATAAGACAGAATGTCGGTCACCTCCTGGGCCGCTCGAGCACTCCTGGTGCCCCCCTGGTGGTTGATGTAAGCCACCGCGGTAGCATTGTCCGTCTGTACGCGGACAGGCAGGCCCCGGAGACGGTCCGACCACTGGAAGAGACAGAGTTTGATCGCTCGTAACTCCAGCACATTTATCCGGAGGGAGGACTCCGTCGACTAAGTGCCCTGGGCAGACAGGTTGCCCAGGACTCCACCCCAGCCCGATAGGCTGGCAGCCATGGTAACCACCGTCCACACCAACGGACGGAAGGACTTGCCTTCCGCCACCGACGGGGACTGGAGCCACCACAGAAGAGCCAATCTGATCTGATGACCCAAGGAGACATCCAGACCCAAGGACTGAGGCAGTCTGTCCCACCTGGCAAAGAACTCTGTCTGGAGAGCCCGCGTGTGGAACTGAGCAAAGGGTATCGCCTTGAAGGCCAAAACCATCAACCCCAGGCCCCGCATACAGGTCCTGAGTGACGAGGACGGGTTGTCCCAGAGGGACCTGAGCTCGTCCCGCAAAGTCCGGAGCTTGTCCTCCGGCAAGAACACCTTCGCCCGAGCAGAGTCCAGAACCATTCCCAGGTAGGGAAGGCGAAGCGATGGAGACAACGCCGATTTTTGAACGTTGATGGTCCATCCGAACTCCTGGAGCGACTGTACCGTGATGGACAGATCGCGCACAAGGCCCTGGCTGGCACGTGATCTCAGAAGCAGATCGTCCAGGTAACCCAGTACCGCAATGCCCTGGGCCCTCAGCAGGCCCAGAAACGGCGCCAACACTCTGGTAAACACTCTTGGTGCCTAAGCGAGACCGAAAGGTAACGCCACAAACTGGTAGTGGTCCTCTGCGATAGCAAACCGAAGGTACCGCTGGTGACCCTCGAAAAGAGGGGATGTGCAGGTACGCATCCTTCAGATCTATCGAAGCCAGGAATTCTCCTGGACTCAAGTAGGCCACCACCAAACGGAAAGACTCCCGAACATGCACGAAGCGGTTCAGCACTTTCAGGTCCAGAATAGGACGCACTTTTCCCTCCTTCCTGGACACTGCGAGCAGATTGGAATAAAACCCCCGAAACCTGTCCCGATGAGGCACCGGGACAATCACTCCCTGAGCAAGCAGGTCCTGCACCGCTTGATGCAAGTCCTGTAGACGCCCCGGAAGCAGAGGAAGATTGGAGGGAAAGAATCTGTCCGCCAGCCGGGAAAGGATTTCGATCTGGTAACCCGATCGAACGATTTCCTGAACCCACCTGTCCGATATCCGGAGCAGCCAAGGTTGGAGGAAACCGCGCCAAAGTCCCCCCCACTCCTGAAATGGGTGAGGGCGCCCCTTCAGGCAGAGGCGGATTGACCCGCCGAGCCGGCATTGCCGGACTTCTGCTTATCCGCCCAGGGCTTCATCTGGTTGCCCTGGGCCTTGAAGGGCTTGCCCTTGGATTGGTTCCGAAAGGCACGAAAAGGCCCCTGATCGGATCTAGGCGCAGAACCCCACTTGCCTCGAAAAGACTTGTTCTACGGGTTCTGGGGCAGCATAGTGCTCTTGCCACCCGTGGCGCCTGTCACCAGGGTGTCCAACGCCTCTGCTCTTCAGCCATATCAGTCGCCGGTTAAGCACCGCGACACTAGAGAGGCGAGCCACTAAGGGAGCCTCATTCAAGGCTGTATCACACAAATACATGACTCCTTGGTGGATCTGATCCACCATTCTCAGCCGGGCAGGCGGGACTCCGTCAGACACAAGAATGCACCGAAGCATCTTAGTCCCAGCAGCCACCGCCTGAGCCACCAGAACGGACGCGAAAACGGGTCTGAGCAACGACCCTGCCACTGTATAGGAACGGCGAGCTAGAGACTCCAACTGCCGGTCCGTTGGATCCTGGAAAACCGGGGTATCCTCGGTAGGAAGCAAGGTAGCCTTGTTCAACACGGCCACAGTGTGATCTACCTGTGGAGGCACACACCATTGTGATTCCGTAGCTGGCGCAAAAGGATAAAGCAATTTGAACCGACTAGGTACCAGGAATGGACGTTTTAACGTGCGCAAAATTTCATTAACAGTGTAATGAAACTCAGCTGGGCAAGGAAAAAACCTGCGCAGACTTGCGGGTCCTATGCGTCCCAAATGAGGACACAACGCCCGGAGGACAGGACTCATCCTCCAAATGTAAAGGTTTCCTTAACAGAAACAACTCATCCATGGTCGCCCGTACTTCAGGTGAGGAAGTATCAACCCCCTCCATCTCAGCCTCCCCCTCAGACCCCGGGGGGTCCAGGGATGAGCGGAACCCTGAAAAGGGCACGCTTGCAGCAGCAGTCATATCCCCATCTGAATCAGAAGAGAGAGACAATCTGGGCCTCTTTTTTGCAGCACGTTCAGACAACAGCATTTCCATATTAGACATCAAAGTCGCCACTAGAGCAGCTAAATCGGGTCGCAGCGGGGCCACAGGAGAACTGGGGACCCCCACTAAAGCCGGGGGGAACTTGCATTCTTGAGAATCCATTGCTCAAAGTTCACAGTGCAATAAATGTGTACTGCCCCTTTAAATCGCTGCGGAATGCGCAGCCCACCGCTACAGTGCCAAAGACCCCAAAAAAGAGAAAAAACTGAGCCAGAAGCGATAAAACAGAGGAACAGTGAGAGCGATAACCTGCAGAGCCCGCAGAGCGTTGCCACCGATGTCCTGCTGCCTGTGGAAAGGAAGTGCTGCTGAAGTAGGCTGAACGTAAAGAATTGCCGACTCAGGGAAAATGGCTGCCCCATAGGATTGCATTGGAGGCTTCAAGAAAATAGCCGCCGAAACATGCGGTCGGACCGATCGTTCTACGCCCACCAAAATGGTGGCGGATGGCGCCAAAACAGCATACAGAATCACCCACAGAGAGGCCGACCATGCTTGTCTAAATCAAAGATGGAGGACCGCGCAAATTCACTCCGCTGCGGTCGCCACACAACGTCTGCACCCCCAACAATGCAGGGAGGGGGACCCCCACACATACAGAAACTGCACAAGCGATCCCCGCAGGGACCGCATCAGGGAGTCACACAGGCACAGACATGGGGAACACACAGCAACACAGACTGCCACCCCAGACAGAGGCCCCACACAGAAGTACTTACCTGTACCAGATGGCGTGGGGTGCCTCTATGCACGGAAAACCGCTGTCCTCTCCTGACAGGGAGTGCCGTGAGCCAGGGACATGACACTGCTGCACCGCAGATGTGTCCTGTGACACCTGTGTCCTGTAGCCACCTCACGGCTGCATCCCTGCAGCGAACAGTGATGGGTCGTTCGTAATGCCAGGGCGAACCATAGCTGAACGCTCGATGGCGGGCTGGGGGTCCATCTGACCCTTTTGCTCTGGAGAACCAGGGCGGCCAGTCCGAATCCCAGCACCGCATGATCCATCTTCATCCGAAGAGAAGACTAACACTAGAAGCTGACAAAATAAACAGCTAGTAAAGTAAAGAAAAAAACTGACATTTTCAAAGAAAATCAAATAAAAAGATTAGGAAGGCTGAGACTGAAGCCCCAGCACAAGGTAAGCCTGACTATTCCTGACGCTAGGCAGATTAAAACTGAGTTGGAAGTGGTGATGCAGGGGGGGTATTGACCAGATGGGACAGCCCCCATGGGTGTGTATATGCTAATTATGCTAATGCCTTTTGTCTTTGGACTAAGTCTATATGCCTAGCTATTCCTGCGGATAGAAAGTCAATACCCAACAGTGATGACTTAGAGGTGGCGGCGACTGTCGGAGGACGTAAGAGAAATTACTTTTATGCCAGGACCAAAGATCCCAGCAAGGAACTAGGTCCTTACTCCTGACTAGGCAAATTAAAACTGACATCCTATGCAGAAGAGAGAGGGTGTACCCTCCAGGACTGGCAAATGGCGAAGCCAGAATTTTTTTTCTGCCTAGTGTCCTAGGGCAGTAAACCCCTACTGGGATCAGAGAACTGCATCCATCAATGCCCTCAAGGAGCTTACAATCTAAGTTCCCTAGCTCACATACATACACATATACACTAAGGCCAATTTAGACAGGAGCCAGTTAGGCAACAAGCATGTCTTTGGAGTGTGGGAGGAAACCCACGCAGGCACAGGAAGAACATGCAAACTCCAGGCAGGTAGTGCCATGTTGAGACTTTGAACCAATGATCCTAGTCCTGCTAGGCGGAAGTGCTAACCGCTTAGCCACTGTGCTTTAATGCAACTCTGTCCCTGTATTAAAACAAATCAATTGATGTCAGTTATAAACTGCTTCATGCCGTTATGCTAGAATTATGGGCCTGATGGGCAAAGCCGACACTTCCTGGTAATATTGAGCTTACCTAGAAGTGGCAACTTGCCACTGTATTTATGTGCATCTTTGCCTTTCAGAACAGTCCAGCAGTGGCAGCTACATGGACGCTGCTGCAGGTATGAAATGCTTTACAGGAGATCTATAGTCACAACACACATTTTCATTTTATAACATCAGCGTTGTTCAAGCATTGCAAACCAGTTATTTTTAGCAATTAACTAGAAGCATACTTTCGTTGCGAGTGCTGCCTATCAGCTGGACACTTCTTTCCACAACTTCCTGGATTCCTTGTATGCTTTTTAGCTTTTCCTTGGTTTACTCTAAATTTCTTAGGACTACATATCCCAAGGAACCTTGCTGCCTGCAAGCAGACATGATGTGCTGTGTTGGGCCTTCTGTAGTTTGGCATGGTAAAAATGGGTGTCACAGAATTCCAGGAAGTAAATCTGATTCTAAAGTTTACAAGCTTTAATATAATTCAAACTATTAAAGTAGGTTGGAAACATAGTTACATAGTTACATAGTAGGTGAGGTTGAATAAAGACAATAGTCCATCTAGTTCAACCTGTGTAGGTGTGTGTGGCTGTAATCATCTCTCATACCCCTGAATGTTTTTCTCCTTGAGATGTACGTCTAAAGCCCCGTACACACACGCAGATCGTCGTCATACAAATGTTCGTCTTTTCTCCCCGGGATGTCGGTGTCTGTTGAAAAGTGCAAAGACAGCACAAGGACAGCACAAGAATTTTGTCTGCAGACTTCAGCTGACTGCAGAAGTGATGTCATGTAATGGTTAACTTTCCCTGTGTTTTTTATTTTCTGAGCATGCCCAGTCTTGCAAATCTGCGGTCTGTCGGCCGAATTCTGTACTGACAGGCGAACAATCGTCCGTTCTGGTGTCCGCAGACAAAAAATTTCATGTTTGCAAGAAAGACTTTTGTCCGTGGATTGTGCGCAGACAGCTGTCGGAGGCACCATACTAACACGCGTACAATCGGCAGATCTTTCGTCCGCCGACGTTTGTATGCCGACGATCGGTACGTGTGTACGGGCCTTAAGAGTCTTTTGAAAGCCACCATACTTCCCGCAGAAACCACCTCTTGTGGTAGAGAATTCCACAATCTTGTTGCCCTAACAGTAAAGAACTCCCCGCGTTGCCTGAGGTTAAAACGCTTCTCCTCTAATCGCATTGTATGCCCTCGAGTCCTCATGCAATCCCTTCGAATGAACAGCTTTTTTTCTAAGCTGGGATCCCCATTAAGATATTTATAAATTGTTATCATGTCCCCCCTCAGACGTCTCTTCTCCAGGGAGAATAAATCGAGCGATTGTAAACGCTCTTCATAGTCAAGGTCCTCCAATCCCCTCATTAGTTTAGTTGCCCTTCTCTGGACTCTCTCCAGCTCCAACACATCCCTCCTGAGGACTGGCGACCAGAACTGGACGGAATACTCCAGATGCGGTCGGACCAGAGTTTTATAAAGTGGAAGGATTATAGTCTTATCTCTGGAATGCATCCCTTTCTTTATGCATGCTAATATTCTGTTGGCTTTGGAAGCTGCCGCTTGACATTGCATGCTGTTTCCTAATGTATCATCAACCAAGACTCCCAGATCCTTCTCCATTTTTGATTCCCCCAAGGGCTCCCCTCCTAACGTGTATTGTGTTTTTATGTTTTTAGTCCCCAAGTGCAAAACCTTACACTTCTCCACGTTAAACCTCATTTGCCAGGTCGTTGCCCACTCTGTTATTTTGTCCAGGTCATTCTGTAGGATATCTGCTTCATGTTGTGAAGTTATTGCCCTGCCCAATTTTGTGTCATCTGCAAAAACTGATATCGAACTACTGATCCCGACCTGAATTGAAATTCAACGTGTAAATGAATATATAATCTGAAATTTTGACCATCAATACACTTTAAAATGCAATTACTGATTTTCTCCTAAAGCGTAACTGAACCTTTAAAAAAAAAAAAAAAAGAGGGGGGGGGGGGTGTTCAGCTTTTCCACCTCCTCTCCTACCTTTTTGAACTTATTTTTTTTTTTTGGGAGCAGGCAGCTCGTTTTGACAGGTACCCGCTCCCACTTCTGCTCGGAACGCCTATGCCGCAGGAAATCAGAGCCAGTTTCCAACAAGCAAGATGGCAGTGCCGAGGACCTGAAGACAGCGCTGGATCCCTGGACTGGTATAGGTCTGCTTATTAAAAGGTCAGCAGCTACAGTATCCGTAGCTGTTGACTTTTAATTTGCTTATAAATGACTGTAGCTCCTCTAAGTTTTAGATAAATTTGTCAAAGTTCTATTAGAACAGAACTTTTCTAAATGAACCATCTCTTCCCCATAAAAATAAAAATGACACAACACAAGTTTAAGTTGTAAATTTTTTGGTGTGGTTCTTGTTATATCCAATTCAGAGTTTGTGGGATGACTATATTGATGTGTTTTTGAATTCTGTTTTTTTTTTTTTTTTTGTTTTGTTTAACCAGTGTTTTTTTTTTTTTTCTTTTTTTCTTGTTATCTTGTCTGTCTTGAACCACTGAACCATGTCTCTTTATTGCAAAAATGAACATGCCTTAAGAAATTCAACTTGTAAATTAATAAAACATTACATTGGATGATTTTTAAATGTATAAACAGTTAGAAAATCAACAATATTGCCTATTATACTATGACACAAGTTCACCATATTGTAAAAACTATAATACACATATAATACATCAGAAGAACCAAAACGCCACCCAAATGATCATTTTATCAAAATCTTTATGTTCTTATTCTTTAATCCTTCTGTCCATGCATCCTGCATCTCAGCCAATTTTATTATCAACAATGAACTAGGAGGTCTGTTGTAAAATTAATTAAAGCCTCGCTGTTCATTTAATGTATTTAGAAGAGTAAAAAGCAAATAACTTATTTATGAAGGTCAAAAATGTGTTTAAACCTGTGTAGTGGAGTTTTTTTTAAATACAAACTATGTTCACAAAAGTATGTTTATGGTGTAGTAAACTGAATGAAACGCACTGACGTTTCTTCATTAGAGGGGTTCAGGAAAACCATGCTATTAACAGTTAGGGTAAGAGGTATGATTCTATGCCCCAAGACTTTACCTTTTCATTAGGGACAGCATTATTTTAAATCAATTTAGAAGTATGCCTGGCATGTGGTGCATTATACATAAGGCACAACTGCAATACTAACAAAATAGTGTTCAACAGCTCATGTAACTGCTTTTGCCCAACAGTTTCAATGAACAAAGTACTCTCCATTTTTGTAAATAGGCCATATGGGTTACAGTATAGAAAAACATTATCTGTCCGATTAACCGAGGTATAATTCAGTATATACAGTACTGATAAATGTATAACATAATTAAACCAAATCAAAATCCCCTGGCAAGACAAAGGTAGTAAAACTCACCTCTGCATTAGCCGTGTCTCCTACCTTCTCCTCTGTTCTGGTGCTGCAGAACAGAAAAGAAGGTAGTATTTTACACATCTGAAATTGTCAAATGCCTGTTACCTACGCAGAGCCCCTGCGTCACTACAGGACTCAGCAGTGATGTAGGGACTGTGGAGGAAACTACAGCACACATCATCAGACAATACCACAAGTGCCAAATGCCAAAGTATTCTAAGTAGGGTGTGGCATCAAGAACAGGGAAAAAGGTAGAAGACATGGACTGCTCTTCTATTGCAGGAGACATGCATTATTCTTTTTTTACAGACAGAGTCTCTTTAAAGGAGTCTTTAGTCCATGCATTTGGGATAAAGAAGAGTGAGGATACATGCATAAATATTACTTTAAGTCCACCCATTCAATCCACTAAATTTAAGGAAGTGTGCCAACATTTTGGCCTTCAGTTTAATAAAGAAATTTTCAGTCCAGAATATGGGGCGAACACAACACTTATTCATAAAGAGACAAGGCAGAAGACCTCAGCATGAGATCTTGGCACTAGAATAGAGGTTTAGTAACAAAAAATACTTGAAGTCTCCAAATGGACACTTGGTAAAGTCCTCCTTTAAATAGTTGGCATACATAAAGGTGATTGTTAGGGAAAAAAAAAAAAAAAAAAGAAACAGCAAAAACACACTAAAAACAAAATTCAGGAAAAAAATCTGAAATTTTAGGCAACTGTAAACTTAAGTATAAGAATTGAAACTAAGATCTGGGCCATTCTCCTGACAAATGTCTTACAAAAATCTAAATATATAAATGGATAGTTTAACCAAGAAACCTACACATTATGTAAGCCAGGCACATGGGCTACCCCATCTTAAAGCGCACATTTAGCATTACACAGCATCTTCTAAGCTTTCCAGAATTAAAATGACAAAGTAAAATAAAAACAAACCCAAACCAAATTTTGAGGACAGTTCACTGTCCAATATGAAAATGCTGAGTGACAGAAAAAGAAAAAAACAAAAAAAAAAAAAAAAAAAAACTTTTGCTTGGTGCTGATGTGGCCACTTTTTGCCTCACAAGTTTGGTCTTCTTTCTCACCACTTTTGGTACAAAAATAAAACATTTCTGGGCATATATTCAATAAGAATTTTAGCACGCAGAAAGGAGAAAGTTATGTACAAAATTATACATCTTAAGAAAACATCTGTACATAATATATAAATCCTTTGTTTCCCTCCCAATTTCCACATATAAAGGTCTCTGCATCAACATGACACATAACAGTGAACTGTAGGTGACGTTGCAGATGAGAACCGACTGCTGGCTTTTACTATATTCCGGAAAGAAAAACTCCAGTTTTGCTGGAAAATATATACCTCCTATACAAGCCACTTTAGTAATGTATTGTTATTAGGAACAGCATTTCCATTTAATCTGTAGGCAGAATCTAAATCCCAACAATTTTACTTCCCTTTCTTGTAACTACTTGAACAGTCTTCAAGCAGGATTCCAAAACTTCAGTCCCAGTGCACCTGTAATTGGTCATAGTTTTCTGGTAATGTCTGCACAGAGCTTGAAGTCAGTTTATAGGCATAGGGATGCCAAGGGGATTCAGTGTTATAACAACACTGAGACGGTTTACCATGTAGCCCACACTTAGTGCAGTGTACAGGCACTGAGGAAGAAAAGCAGATAAGATCTACAATAAATATCAGTTATAATTCCTGCAATTTATATAGCCAAGCTGGAGAAGATTTTTTTTTTTTTGTCTGTAAAAAAACTGGAGTCTCTCCACAAACAATTAATTTAAAGGTTTGGTCTACACAAAATGGATATTTCAGCCTTTGGCATATGCTGGCATGTTGAACAACTCATTTCATTTCATTCTAAGACCATGTACACACAGGATTGATCTTGAACAATGGAAGCTTTGTAAGTGCTTTTTGAGCTTGCAGTACACACTGCTCTCAAAAAGGTTAGCTTGTATGTATAATGCATAATTCTGGTGGCCACAATACTTTGCACTTGCTCGGCATTGCCTCTCACTCACTTCTCTTGCCCCAACCATAGGAGCCCAATTCTTATTTCTCTGCTCTCCATAAATAAAATTAAATACCCAAAAAGGAGAATGAGCCTTCTTTTTACTACTCTTGACTTACAAAGTTGAGCAGACCTGAATGCGCAATGGGCTTGTTCATACGGGAGGTCAGGGGGCACTAAAATCAGGTAGTTGAGCTGCTGTTTTATGCCTTGACTGTCCGCCCAAACACTTAACAAAACCAGCTGCTCATGGCTGTACACATGACGTGGCGAAACTTAAAACAGCATTTTGTTTTTGGCATGCTCCAAACACGACTAATTCAGGTCTATTTGCTATGCCGTAACTGCACCATACCTCTTAACCCACGTTCACATTGATCTGATTTGACATTTGACTTGACATGTCAAATCGGAGGCAATGGCACTGCCCAAATCGGTGTGACGCCAACTTTGTGGTGCAGCACTGATTCCCAAAAGTAGTTACTGTAATACTTACGGCGATTTGGGGGGGGGGGGGGGATTTCCACAAACATCTGTGAAGGAACTCGCACAGATGTCTGAAATCACCCCGAAGTCGGACTGAAAAGCCAGCTTGAAATCATGCGAGTTCAAAATGGCCCCAGTGTAAATCTGGGCTGAAAAACAATCCAAGAGGAGTGACAGTGCCTGCAACATTTGTGAATGAGCCCAAAAACAGATGTAAAAATTTGAAACAATTCAATTTACCAACATCCAGCAACTGAAACATCAGTTATTGGTAGACCAAACCTTTCTAGTAATGTACATGATAAAGATTCTTTATGAGTTTAGGTGAACCCAGCTAAATTATATCAGATTAAAGTACACATTTATGAAGGATTTGACAATCCCCTACTGCCTCCTGAATAAATACAATCCACCATTACTGTGCAATGTAATGTCATACAATTATCTACTAAAAATAAACAAAGCCATACATTGTCTGCTTGTTCTATTAACAAATCCTGCTAACTTTACAGATATACAGAATGCTTGGTAATGACTTCAAAACCCAGGACAAAATGGTCAGGTATCAACTAGTATTTTGAAATATGAAAACAGGTCAGGCAGGAGGATTCGAAACCCAGAGGCACAAATTATCTTGCAAAATTGTTGAGACTTTAAAGCATATTTACTAGCAAAGACGTAAACTGACTGATACTGGGTGAATTTCAAACAAGTGTTTTCCAAGTCACTGAGGGCTAAACTTTGCACTAAACAAGGACAATATAAATGGTTTAGAAGCAGAAGATAAACTTCTAGCTGTCAACTAAGCAATTTGCAGACATTTTCAATGAGTGTTAAAAGGCAATTAAAACTATGCTAATAAATGAAAAGAAATTTCAAGTGTAATTTAGTTAGGTTTGGCAGGTCACGTTTTCTAGACCTTGCCACATAACTAGCGCTACTAACCAAGACATGGGACTCAAAAACCTAACACAGAAGAATAAAGATCTTAATTATGAAAAAAAAAAAAAAAAAAAAACCCACAAAAACAAAAAAGGAGGATCCAGCCAAGTCGGGCCATTTAAAATTTACAGTCACGTAGCTGAAAATAAAAGATCTTTATTCAAGTATTAAAGTTTTAGGTCTAAGTTTGGTCAGGTCATCCAGGTTACTTTTTTAGGAAATGTTTTTGGAATGTCAGGTGCAACCTACACACATCTTTAAAAGTGTGATTTTAAAGGTTTCCTTAAACGACTCAATTTGTAGCAGCATTGGCTGATCAAAATTGATGTGTTTTCTACAGATACTAGAACCAAGGACACAGCTGTGCAAAGCACAGCAGCTTCTGCCAGCTAGCGATGTTAACAGTTGAGACACCTTTAATAGGATCAGAGCCAGAGTCCTGGTCATCTGTTATTTCTAAGATAACCAGTGTTCTGCTTTTACAAAGATAATAAATGTGCCTGGCAAATGGAAAACGTGGCATGTTCGTAGCAACAAAAGATTGGATTTCGGAAACACTGATAGAAACAAATCTGGGTGTATTAGTCCAGATCTCATTCACCTTTTGCTGCCTTTTTGAACACATGGATGGCTGTCTGTAAAACAAATGGCTTAATAATATAGGTTTTTGCTTCTTGTTCTTCAATGTAGTGGGAAAATGTGTTGATGTGGACTAAGAGGTATATGGTTCTACTTCTGTACCAATGAGTAAGGACCAAGCATTTGTATATTTATAAAGACGTTGGATTTGAGAGGATCATCAACTTAATACTGAACAAAAGTGACACTATACAATTAAATATTTCGGTTCTACTCAAGTTGGGTCAAATTTATATCTTAAAAAATAAAACTATGTATTTTAAAGACTTTCAAAAATATTTCACTCTACTCTGTATATAGGACCACAGTAACAAAAAAAAAGGAAAAAAAAAACACACACAAAGTCTTTTGCCTTTGGCTTTCATACAAGTGTGGCTTATTCACTGACATTCACAATCAATTGATTTATTTTCTGCAATAATGTGGAGAGAGGGGAAAAAAGTCTTCCTTGAATCGGACTCTGCTTTCCATTTGTGTTTTCATGGTAAAAAGTTCTGCAAACACTCTTTAAGAGGAAAAAATATAATATGTACAGTTCTGCTGGTTTCTTTATCTCCTCCAAGACCGAGACTCATCTTCATCTTCGTCTTCATCGTCATCTTCATGAAGAAATGGATCTGATGTTTCAGCCTCCTAAAACAAAATGTTCTATGTTTAATAAGAATAAAAATAAAATAATAATAAAACAACATTTTAGTCCCGGTTCACACTTGTGCGATGCGGGAAGGCTGCGAAAAAAGAGTCATGTGCATGTTTGGTGCGGATACAGTGCGAATTCAGCCATACAAAGTGTATGGCTGAATTCGCATCCGCACCTCCGATCGCATGTAATGAAGGAGCAATGCGCTCCGAATTACATGCGATCGGCACACTCGCACAAATGTGAACCGGCCCTTATAACATATGTACATGATTTAAAAAAAAAAAAAAAAAAATGGATGACAGATTGCAAACTTCTTTTTTTTTTTTAAATTAGGGCCTTTGTTGATGGGTTTTGAACTTGTGTAATGTCATAAGTCTGAGATACTTTTGAGAGCAACCAGACTTTGACAAGTACACTTGACCCGCTTCATGCATGGTTTTGTATTCATTTAGAATTGTATGGCAATGCAAAATCTGACTGACAGGAGCAAAAAGTCTGTTGAGCTTTTGTTTAGCAACAGATGTTTTAACCAATTTAGCCCCGGAAGGTTTTACCCCCTAAAGCCCCGTAAACACGTGCAGATTGTCGGCCGAAAAGATTCGGCCGACGACCGATCGGCCGATTTTCGGCTTGTTAGTATGATGCTTCTGACAGCCGACAGCGCACTTTCGGCCGAACAGAATCTGTCGAGCAAGCATTAAAATTTTTGTATGCCGACACCAGAACGGCCGATTGTTCGCCAGTCAGTACAGATTTCGGCCGACAGACAGCAGATTTGCAAGACTGGGCATGCTCAGAAAAGAAAAAATACAGGGAAAGTTAACCATCACATGACATCACTTCTGCAGTCGGCTGTTGTTGGCCAACAAAATCCGTGTGCAGTCTTTTGCACTTTTCAGCGGACACGACAGCCCGGGGACAAAAGACGGCCGATCGTTCGGCCGACGATCGGTACGTGTGTACGGGGCTTTAGGCCCCTTTCACACATACGGTCCGTTCAGTTCAGTCACGTCAAAATGTATCAGTTTTCCATCCGTTTTCGTCAGTTGTCATCCGTTTTTCATCCAATCCGTTTTGACGGATGAAAAATAGGGCATTCATCCGTTCAAAAAAACGGACATTGACGGAAGCGGATGAAAATGGATGTTAACTGATGATCATCCGTTTTTACATAGAGATACATTGATGTCCGTTTGTCATCTGTCAACGGATGGATGAAAAACGGACAAACAGACAGCATGTGTGAAAGGGGCCTTAATGACCAGGCTGTTTTTTGTGGTGTGGGACATCATTACTTTAATTGCATGGACGTGCGATGTTGTACCCAAATAAAGTTGATGTCCTTTTTTTCTCCCCACAAACAGAGCTTTCTTTTGGTGGTATTTGATCACCTCTGTGGTTTTAATTTTTTGTGCTATAGACAGAAAAAGAACCACAATATTTTTCACTTTCTGCGATATAACATACCCAATAATAAAAAAAATAATAATATTACATATATATATATATATATATATATATATATATATATATATATATATATATATATATATATATATATATATACAGTAAAACCTTGGATTGCGAGCATAATTCGTTCCGGAAGCATGATTGTAATCCAAAGCACTCTTATATCAAAGCGAATTTCCCCATAAGAAATAATGGAAACTCAAATGATTCGTTCCACAACCATTTATTCATAAGTCCTTCAGTTTATAGTCCATATAAAAAGATAGCATTGCGATAGGTTGCATAAAATGTCCATCCACAAATAGCCACTTCCATAAGGGGATTAGAAGCAAAATCCAGCAGGAGCTATAGAGTATCAAAGAGAAGAGAGGCGCCTCTAAGTGTAGCAATATGGTTCCATTTAATGAAGGTACAACAAGTAGCAACTCACATGGTTGATGAATAAAACAGGCACATCTAAGTATGCAGGCATCCAGGGTAAAGCTGTCCACATAGACTATTTTCTGCACCGCCAGCTGGCAGTCTGTAATCCTGACCGGGAAGACCACCCTGCAGTAAAGAGATCTGAAAGCGAGGGGCAGCATGGAAGGGATGACGTAGATGGCGGTGCGGAGGATGGTCCTATTCGGACAGCTTTACCCCGGATGCCTGAATCCTTAGATGTGCCTGTTCCATTCATCAACCATGTGAATTGCTAAAAGTTGTACCTTCATTAAATGTAACCATATTGCTACACTTAGAGGCGCCTCTCTTCTCTTTTATACTTCGCTGTGACTTGAGGCTACTTGTATATCAAGACATCGCTTGTATATCAAGTCAAAATTTATTTGAAAATTTTGCTTGTCTTGCAAAGCGCTCTTAAACCAGGTTACTCTCAAACCAAGGTTTTACTATATATATATATATATATATATATATATATATATATATATATATATATATATATATATATATATATATATATATATATATATATACTCATTAATTTAGGCCAATATGTATTCTACTACATATTTTTTGAAAAAAAAATCCTAATAAGTGTATATTGATTGGTTTGCGCAAAAGTTATTGCTTCTAAAAACTATGGGATACATTTATGGACTAATTTTTTTTTGTTTTTACTAGTAATGGCGTGATCAGTGATTTTTAGTGGGACTGCGACATTGTGGCGGACAAATCTGACACTGACACATTTTTGGGCACCAGTGCTTAAAAAAAAAAACAAAAAAAAAAAAAAACAAAAAAAAAAAAAAAACACACCGTTACTGTATAAATGACACTGGCAAGGAAGAGGTTAACACCATGGGCGATCAAGGGGTTAAGTGTGCTCCTAGGGAGTGCTTTCTAACTGTGGGGGGGGGGGGAAGAGGATGCAGTAGAGGAAAAGCGAGATCTGCGTGTTTCTGCTTAGCGGAAACAGAAGAGCTCTCTCTTACTCCGTGATAGAATAGTGGTCTGCCTTGTTTAGATAGGCAGACTGCTATTCTGTCATTACGATGAACGATCAACAGGTGCCACCGGCCATCGTGGATGCCGAACCCGTTGATTGGCTCCTGCTGTGTCCAATTACAGTGGTAGTGGCGCTCCAGCGGCACGCGCCCCCAAAGTCTCATGCACAAAATCACGCACATGTACATGATATTGTGCAGCTGGGCCGCCCTGCCACAGTATATATATATATATATATATAAAATATAAATATATAAAAGCCCATACCCCATTTCGCTTTGCAGTGTTCCCATGTAATCTGTGCCTATTCAATGAAAGGGCATTTGTGATGTCAGAAACCGATGTTGTAGGAGAAGATCTGGATCAAAGCCTCTGTTCCAGGTCAGTAGGGCTGAGGTCTAGGCACTGTGCATGTTACTCAAATTCCTCCAAAATAAACTCATCAAACTAGGTTTTCATAGACCTAGCTTTGTTTACAAAGGCAGTCCATACTAGAACAGAAAAGGGCCTTTGCCAAACTGTTGTCACAAGTTTGGAAGTGCACAATTTTCTACAATGTATTTGTAAACTGTAGATTTAATAACACCCTGGAGGGGTGTACACATACTTTTTGGCTATATAGCACAGGTCATGTGTCCACACCTTTGTGTCATTACCATACACATATTAGGGAAAATTAAATATAAATATAGATGCATGCCTCTAGAAGTCCATGTATGACAAGACTACCAAGAGGAAACATGGCACAATTAGGACTGGATGTCAAGAGAATCCTCAACAAAGTAACAAGGCAATTCATTGTAATCTAGAACACATTGTTGCTAAAGCACATCACATCTAGAAACAAAATGGTTGAAACAACACACAATCACCACGTGCTGTGCAAGATGTAACCATTTGTCTATGTATCTAAAGTATCTTTAGGCTAACTTATGAGGAAAATTAGAACTAAAACTCAGCATCTCTGAGGCTAAAACATTTGTTTTTGTGCCTTAAAGAGGAAGTAAACACTCCTCAGTAACTTTTACCTATAGGTAAGCCTATGATAAGGCTTACCTATAGGTACTGTAAATATCTCCTAAACATGTACCGTTTAGGAGATATTTACCTTACATGCAGCCAGTGACGTCACTGGCGCATGCGCTCTGAAGGAACGGCCGATCGTGCCGTTCCTTCAGAGACCCGTGCCGTGACTGTCGGCTCCCGCGCGGGAGTGACGTCACCACGGCCCCGGCCAATCAGATGGCCGGATGCCGCGATCCCGGAAGACGGGCGACTGGAGAGGTCGCCCGCCATACAGGTGAGTGAGCGGCACGGTGGGGGCTCGTTCTAAGGTAAGTATTTCATAATGAGCTAGTATGCAATGAATACTAGCTCATTATGTTTCTCTTGCAGGTTTCAAAAAAAAAAAAAAAATGTTTTGGGGGTTTACAACCTCTTTAAAAGACCAAACAACATTACGAAAATACATATAAAACATATGTTTCATAAGTTGAGACGAAAAAAAAAATCATTTTTGGATCACTTCAGATATCAAGTCAGTTAATATGAAATCTGGCATATTCAGATTTCATGTTTACTATGCAACTAACTAGTGGGGCTCTAAATCCTGTTGACTGCAGTACACTGTTGAGTAATTGATCCATTGTTGTTCAACTCTATTAAGAACACACTCAAAGCTGAATGATCGGAGGAGGGACAATGATCCCAATTCTCTAGTTTATACTGTTCTGACTGTATTTTTAATTAGAAAGTCACAGAAAAGAAACGTAGTAGTTGTTGGATTGTCTTACTATAAAGCTCAGAACGCTGTCTGCAAGAAGACTTTATACTAAAGCTGGCCATACACTGAGTGAAATTTGGTCAGTTCAGCAAGTACAAGCCACATTTTATGCAGTGTGTGGCTGTCCTTGCTCGACAGAAGTCGATTGTTTGCTCAACTCCTGTTGAAGGGGCACATTGGAAAATTTTTCAATCAGCAACTGGAGCCAATCAACTGCAGCTGCTGCTCATTGTATTCCGACAGTGGCAGGGGATGCCCTCAGAATACAATGTCCTGGCGGGGGAGGATTCCTCACATCCATCTTGGCTAAACAAAAAAAGAAAAAAAAACACAAACACAAAGACGTTTACACAAAGACAAAAACACACAAAACGGTGTATGCCCACCTTGAGAAAAAAAATAAATAAAATCACATGCATTAATTTAAACAAAATTACGTCTGCTAATCACAAAACCAAAAAAAATAAATAAAACAAATAAATTAATTTATATATATATATATATATATATATATATATATATATATATATATATATATATATATATATATATATATATATATATATATATATATATATATATATATATATATATAGTTTTCCTTTAACTGTGAGATTAGGACATTGTAAGGTGGGGGGCACTATACCTCTTCCTTGGACTCTTCCTCCTCTATTTCAGTGGATATGGAAGGAGTCTTTGGTTTGTGCCAGCAAACTGTTAACTTTCGACCTTTAAATTTTGAACCTTGGTTAGCAGCCTGAAAAAATATAATTTACAAAAATACAGTTTAGAATAAACTTAGAACCTTACACCAATGTAGGAAAACAAAAATGAGATTTTTGACTTACCGTAAAATCAATTTCTCTGATGTTCATTGACGGACACAGCTCCTGATTCTTTTTAACCATTGGGTTATACTGCCCCCTACAGGAATAGGACACTAGGCAGGAAAAAGCTTGGTAACGCCTATGGGGCAGTCCCAGGGGATATACTCCCACACTCTGCTATAGGCATTCAGTTTTGTTGCAAGCAGTGTCAGAAGAAAAATAACCCAACTCAATTGAGAAGTGGGTGCTATGTCCGTCAATGAACATCAAAGAACAAAATTCTATTTTCTCTTTTGTTCATTGACCGACAGCTCCAGAATCTTCTTAACCAATAGGATGTCCCAAAGCTGCGTTAAACATGAGGGGTGGGAAAAAAAGCAGAAAAAAATTCCCAAGGCTAATCATAGCCAACCAGGTAACATGAAGCTCAACTATAAACAACTGGAGCTCGCCTGAAAAAAAACAATACACCCTCAGAGGACCAGGCCCTCTAAACAGCAGCCAGCAAAACCTTACGGCCAAAAGAAGCATCCGCAGATGCCAACACATCTACGTTATAAAAAGTTTGTAAAAGTGTGCACCGACAACCAGATGGCCGCCTTGCAAACCTGCGTCACTGATGCCTGATGACAGAAAGCCCAGGAGACATTAAGTGCCCTAGTAGAGTGATCCTTGACAGGGAAAGGAGAAACCTGACCCCTGATGCAATAGGCCTGAACCACCATCTGTCTGATCCACCTGAAAATGGTGGCAGAAGAAGTGGGCAACCCTTTGGGAGGTCTGTCCGTAAGCGCAAATAGATAGTCTGACTTCCTAAAAGACGCTGTAGCTGCCAAGTACACCCTAATTGCCCAAGCCACAACCAAGGCATGCAAGGCAATTTCCTTTGGATGTTTAGCCTGGGACACAGGGAAGGCAACACAATCTCTTCATTCAAATGACAATCTCTTCATTCAAATTGTGAATCACCAATAAGGTGAACAACAGGATAACGCCACCAGTTCCGACACTCTGCGTGCAGAGGGGATAGCCACCAAAAAAAAAAAAGCCCACCTGGCGCAGGCAGGGAAACCTCTGGATATTTTCAAGGGGAGGCTTCTGTTGAGCCAAAACCACCACATTAAGATCCCAGGGCGGCAACAAAGCCCACACTGAAGGAACCAAATGTCGGACACCCTGAAAAAAGGTACGCACCAGGGAGTGTGAGGCCAAAGGTCGTTGAAAAAAGACAGCCAAAACCGATACCTGGCCCCTGATGGTATTTAAGGCCAGTTTCTGTTCAACCCCCCTTTTGAAGGAAGGTTAAGATCCAATCCATTGAGAAGGAGCGAGGATGAATCCCAAGAGACTCACACAACGCAATGTATGTCTTCCACATATGATGGTAGATCTTCCTAGAAGTAGCTTTCAACACCTTAGAATGCCGGCTACTTACAGAGCCGCCAGGACACTACTTGTGCCCCCTTGGTGATAGACATAGACCTTGACCGTGGCATTGTCCAAATTAATTTGTACCGGACACCCCTGAAGACAAATTGTCTAATGAGCCAGACAAAGGCTGATCGCTCGGAATTCCAGAACAATAATCGTCAGTCTGGACTCTGCCAGAGTCCAGATCCCCTGAGCACATCTGTGCTGAGAACGCCCCCGACTTGGACAGGCTGGCATCCGTGGTGACAATCGTCGAGTATAGGGGGAGAAAGGATTTTCCCTGTCAAAGTGCCAAAGAATGAAGCCACCACTAGAGACCATGGATCCTTGTCCCATTTCACCAGAATCTCTTCAGGAGAGATCTTGAGTGGAACTATGCAAACAGACCGCCTCGAGGGTGGACACCATCAGGCCCAGCACCCGCATGCAAGCCCAGAGGGATGACCGTCTGCTGAACAACAGAAGCTGAAATGCCTCCTGCAATGTCTGGAGTTTTTCCAATGGAAGAAAACACTCTGTCCAGATTCAGACCCAGATAGTCCAGTTTTTGTGGACAGAACCAAAGCATACCCTTAAAAGGTTCAGAATCCAACCAAACTACCTCAGAGTTCGCAGAGCAATCCCCAGCTGTCCATCAGAGCAGTCAGAGACTTTGCTCATAGAAGAACCCCAGTACCACAATCCCCCGCTGACTCAAAATGCCAGCACTGAGGTCAACACTTTTGTGAAGACCTGAGGAGTGGAGGCGGAACCAAGGGTCCATGCCACAAACAGATAATTCTCCTCGCCCACGGCAAAACGGAGGAAGCGTTGGTGACCAGCACATATTAGAATGTGCAGGTAGGCGTCCTTTATGTCGCTAAAAGCGAGAAGAAATCCCCCTGACGTAGGGACGCCACTCCCGTGTGAACGGACTCACGTGGAACTTCTGTACTTGTACAAGCAGTTTAGCGCCTTGAGGTCCAGAATTGGACATACCCTTGCCTTCCTTCCTGGGGACTGTAAACAGGTGTGAGTAAAAATCCCTGAAAACTTTCTGCAATCGGAACAATCATTACTTGAAGTAACAAGTCTTACACTACCCCAAAGACACCCCGTAAATTATCGGGGGACAAGTGCAGGTTGGAAGGGAAGAACCTTTCCAGAGGATAAGACTGAACTCGATCTCGTAGCCTGACCGAATAACTTTGTGGACCCACGTGTCCTGTACCAGGGAGGTCCACGGATTTGGAAACCAGCGAAGACGTCCCCCCACCCCAGATATGGGTGAGGGTGCCCCTTCATGAAAAGGCAGCCTTGTCCACAGGTCTGAACGAGCCCACTCATGGCTTGCTAGACCAGGTCCTCTTGGAACCTTCGGTGGAGGCCCCCGACTTTAGCCGCAGCCTAAATTTTTGTGGGTGCCCAGCCGCTTGGATGCGAGCCCCAGCGGAGTGGAGGGCGAATGCCCAAATGGAAGGCAGTAAAGCCACAACCTAAAGGATCCACAGTGACCACCGACATTTTAGAGGGGGGGGGGGGGGATTGATTGTAGATTCTCACAGGAACATAATAACTAAAATAAGAAAAAATTCCATTTAAAAAGAAGAAAAAAAAAAAACCGCCAGGACCAGAGATCCCAGCAAGGAACTAGGTCCCTACTCCTGACTAGACAAAAAAAAACAAAAAACAAGTGCCTATGGCTGAGAGCGGGTGTATACCCCCTGGTACTGCCCATAGGTGTAGTCAAGCCTTTTTCTGCCTAGAGTCCTACTCCTGTAGAGAGCAGTATAACCCAAGAAAAATCAGGAGCTGTGTCCTTCAATGAATGAAAGAGAAACTCAGCATGAGATAAATAAGCTTCATTAAACTTCAAGCATTGTTGCTATAAAATAAACAGTAAATATTTTAACTGTCCAAATAAAGTAGAAAATGATTTGTACTCATGGTGTCCATTTATAAATGTCCTCATCCAAAATTTTCACAACTCTTACAAACAATTCACCCGTTTTTACAACTAAATCTTAGGTGGAAATATGTATGAATCTTGGGTGAAAATTCCATGAATTTTTAATGAAGACACTGATAAAGATACGATACTGTGTAGGTTTATGGTGTTGACTGTGAGGACAGAAATTATCTGTGGGGAAAATGCCTAGCTTACAGTAGGTTGGACACCAAGAAAATTACCCCTCCTTGTAGGATATGCCCCTTAACTAGGCATTTAAGTTTTACCCATTATGGATAAGATATGCATTCCCAATAAAATTGTAAAAAGCAAAAGCACTTACAGAGAATGAAGGACCACTGAAGGACCCACCTACAGCAGTAATTAACACTGGCAAACAAAAACCTGTAGGCCAGCCCAGGATAACCCCTCCTACTAACCAGCATGCCTCACTTGTGTAGCAAAGCAGTACATAAACCATACCATAAACACAGAGGGTGTATCCCTCCATAGACAAAAAAAAAAAAAAAAAAAAAAAAAAAAAAGGATTTTACAAAAATGTGTACAAAAATCCTGTTTTCTTTCTTGTCCATTAAGGAACACAAGGGCAGACCAACTGAGGGTTGTGCAACACAGGAAATAGCTAAATGGCCCAAAAAAAAAAATGCCAAAAACTGGGGTCGGCCTGCATATCAAAAAGCAATCTAAAGAACCTTTACACCCAATGCTGGCAGAAACATCCATCTGGTAGAACTTTTCAGAACATGTTAATAGAAGACCATGTGACAGCCTTGCAAATCTGGAAACAGTTGCTTAATGCCAAAAAGCCCATAAAGCGCTTACAGATATAGTAGAGCATGCCTTGACAGGAAGGAGTGCAACCAGATCCTTGAGAACATAAATTTGAATGATGGTCTGGCTCTACCACCAAGAGATGGTGGAACGAGGAGCTTGCACACCTTTACAGGGATCATACTGTATGACAAAAAGATAATAAGTCTTTCTGAAAGAACCAGTGTCGGAGAGAAAAAGTATTTTAAAGACATATCACATCCAGACAACAGGGGGAATTTCCTTTTGGAGATCTACAGCCAGAGAGAGGGACAGAAGGACAAAGTCCTGGCTGAGGTGAAACACAGCAACTACCTAACACAAGGAAGAAGTCCTGGACCTTAACACCACCTTTCCCCCATGCAAACCAGAAACGGCTCCTAACAGAATAAGACCTCCAGGTAAAACAGTTGCTTCACAGAGGTCATTGTAAAAAAATAATAAAAAAAAAACTTTGTGGCAAGAAAAAAAAAAAAAGGAAAGGGTCTAATGGGTTCAAACAGTGGTTTCTGATGCACAGAGAGTCCCACAAAGACAGAGGAATCAATGGGTGGTGTTACATGGGCAACCCAAAAGGGAGTTGTACGAAGGTCCTAGTCCAAGGGCCAGCAGCCTCTGAAGTAGAAGAGAAAGCAGAAACCTGACCCTCGATACTGTTGAGAGCCAAATGCTAGTATAAACCCAGGCTCCAGGAAGGAGAGGATTCGTCCCATGGAGAATATCTTTGGGTCGAAACCTCAAGATGTGCACCAAGTGAAGTAGGTCTTCCACGTCCCCTGACAGACCTTGTGAGAAGCGGGCTTTTAGCATTGTAGGGATCACAAACTCTGATGCCCCGGACTCTCCAAAACAAGGCTTCAAGAGCCATTCCATTAACCCTTTAGCTGCAAAGCCCTGTGTTCCACTTTTAAACTCAGGTGTCCAATCAATTTTTGCAACGGATTGAATAATTATATATATATATATATATATATATATATATATATATATATATTTTTTTTTTTAAATCACACTTTTTTTGCAAAACACAGTGCAGTACAAACAGCCACAGATCCTAACTTGACAGGTGGCAGGGTGCACAGCCCTGAACCCAGAGTGTGCATTCGGGGTCGCTCACCTGCACATCTGTCAAATTAGGACCTGCTGCTGTATTTATAAAACCACTGCATCCCTATAGAGCAGTGTTTCTCAACTCCGGTCCTCAGGGCACACTAACAGGCCAGATTTTAAGTGTGTTACCTTGGGAGATGCAGACTAGAGTACTGCAATCACTGAGCAGCAAATTATATCACCTGTGATGAATTTCAGTTTTCTTGCAAAGCTGGCCTGTTAGTGTGCACTGAGGACTGGAGTTGAGAAACACTGCTATAGAGTAACAAAGGCTGCCTGCACACGGCTCTGGACGGCAACAGCTGCAAAAACAATCCTCCATACTGGCCAGAACACCCTTGTGAATGAAAGTTTTTTTTTTTTTTTTTTTCCTTACAATTTGTTTTTACATTTTTATTTTATAATTTTATTTAAACAGTTTTGTTGGGGGGGGGGGGGGGGGCAGTTAAATACCAGGGGTCTAAATAAACCCATGACATCATATTTTTGAGGCAGAGAAAGAGACTGATCCCCAATCCCCTTATATGCACTGTACAGAGACTTGAAGCTGAATATGCAGGGTAAGCTGGCAGGAGAACTTCAGACAGGGCAGGGGAAGATGTCAGAAGATTATGGAATGGTGAGAAGACAGGTAAGCAGCAGTGATGAGAGGGGTCACTTTTTAGAAAAATAGCTGAGATTAGTTTATCAGTCGCTGATCGCAGCTATTCTTTTATTCAGCAGAGTCTGGTAAACGGTTTTACAATAAGTTCATTATCACTGAAGTGACCAATAACTTATGCCAGAAAGGAGAATGCAAGCAATGTACAGCGTACCAATCTGGTAAGAGCCTCAGACTGGTATTGTAGGGGCAAATAGGGTAGGAATCACATAGGAAAATGGGAAAAAACGGAATTTTTGTAAAATCTTACCTGTAAAATTCCTTTCTCTGAGTCCTCCAACAGTCGCCGCCCACTTCATATTCATCACCAATGGGGTTATGTCCTTTATTCCGTAGGAGTAGCTAGGCAATAGAATATGTTAGTACAAAGACTTTTAACATATCCCACCCCCAGGGGGTGGTCCCCTCAGTACATAACCCTCCACTTCCTGTATCCAACTCAGTTTCAGTGGAATAGCAGTAGAGAGTACATCAAAACCCCAAAAGAGGGGCGGGGGCGGCGACTGTCGGAGGACTCAGAGAAAGGAATTTTACAGGTAAGATTTTACAAAAATTCCGTTTTCTCTTACGTCCTCCGACAGTCGCCGCCCACTTCATATTCATCACCAATGGGGATGTCCCAAAGCAGTGTAAACATGAGGGGTGGGAAGAACGCAGCCGCGCCCAAGGCAACGCCGTCTCCCCATCAGAGAAAGGAACCTTACCAAAGGAAGGAAACCAGTTGGGCATAAGAACAAAACACCCGCTCAACAGGAGCAAGAAAACCCAGGGAAAAAACAAATATCCCAAAAAGCCAAAGAACCCGTAACAAGGGCTCTAGGGAACTGCCGCACTAAGAACCTTGCGGCCAAAGGAAGCATCAGCCGATGCCTGAACATCTACTCTGTAGAATATCGTGAAAGTGTGTACGGTCGACCAAGTCGCCGCCTTACACACCTGGGCCACAGAGGCCCCATGACGACAGGCCCAAGACGTACTCAGAGATCTGGTAGAGTGCGCCTTCACAGGTACAGGGGGAACTTTCCCCTTCAAAGCATAGGCCTGATCAATGGTCTGTCTGATCCATTTGGCGATTGTAGAAGCCGACGCCGCCATGCCCTTCCGAGGACCTTCCGGAAGGACAAACAAGGCATCCGACTTGCGAAAAGACTCAGTCGATTTGAGATAGACTCTAATCGCCCGGACAACATCCAAGGAGTGAAGCAACACCTCCGTCGGATGCTTCGGCTTCGCGCAAAGCGAAGGTAGGACAATGTCCACATTGAGACGAAAGTCCGAAACCCTTTTTGGAAGAAAAGAAGGGTTAGGTCGCAAGACCACCTTGTCCAAATGCACAACCAGATACAGAGACTTGCAGGACAAGGCTGCCAGCCCCGACACTCGACGAGCCGAGGTGATAGCCACCAAAAAGGCGACCTTCTTGGATAACAAAGACAGCGAGATCTCCCTGATCCTTTCAAAAGGAGCACGCTGCAATACTGATAGAACTAGATTCAAGTCCCAAGGGGGAAGAGGGTCCCTCCTAGGAGGGATCAGATGACGTACCCGCTGCACAAAAGTGCTAACCAAAGAATCAGATGCCACAGGCCGTTGAAAAAGAACGGCCAAAGCAGACACCTGACCCTTGATCGTGGCCAGCGCCAGACGCTGGTCAACACCCGTCTGAAGGAAGGGCAACACCCTAGACACCGAATAAGTGTCAGGAGAGAAACCCCTGGATTCGCACCAGGCAAAATACGCCTTCCAAGTACGGTAATAAACCTTCCCCGAGGAAGACTTCCTCGCATTTATTAAGGTGTGAATGACCTCAGGGGAAAGACCCCTGTTCTTCAGGACCTCGGTTTCAACAGCCAGGCCGTCAAAGCCAGCGACTGTAAAGCAGGATGGAAGATCGGTCCTTGCGACAGAAGATCTTCTCGAAGAGGCAGACGCCACGGGGCGTCGATTGCCAGATTTACGAGGTCTGCGTACCAGG
Source organism: Pelophylax lessonae (assembly GCF_965119305.1). NCBI lineage: Eukaryota > Metazoa > Chordata > Amphibia > Anura > Ranidae > Pelophylax > Pelophylax lessonae. Next base: position 344,766,090 of record NC_138771.1, read on the forward strand.
ACCGGCGAGGCCAGTCCGGTGCCACAAGAATCACCGTGGTCGGTTCCGCGAAGGAACCCGGACAGCAATTGAATCGGTGGGAACGCATACATCAGTTGGTACTGAAGCCACGGGGCAACCAACGCGTCCGACGCGTCTGCCCGAGGATCGCGCGTCCTTGCCATGAACCGTGGTACTGTGTTGTTCAGACGAGACGCGAGCAGGTCTACATCCGGAAGACCCCACCTCGCGCACAACATCTGGAAGACAGCCGGGTGAAGGGACCATTCCCCCTGGTCCAGGGTCCGGCGGCTCAGATAAACCGCCTGCCAAATTTCCACCCCCGGAATGTGAACTGCCGATATTGCCGGGACATGCGTCTCGGCCCAAGACAGAATCGCGGCCACTTCACGAGCCGCCCGGGCACTCCTGGTGCCCCCTTGGTGATTGATGTAAGCCACCGCCGTGGCATTGTCCGTCTGCACCCGAACCGGGTAGCCGTGAAGATTGTCCGTCCAACGACGAAGACAGAGGAGTATCGCTCGCAGTTCCAGAACGTTGATCGGAAGGGAGGATTCCTCCGTCGACCAAACACCCTGGGCGGACAGAACGCCCAGAACACCACCCCAGCCAGACAGGCTGGCGTCCGTGGTGATCACCGACCATGAAAGGGGACGAAAAGACTTGCCCCCCGATACTGAGGGGGATTGAAGCCACCACAGAAGATCTCTTCTGGTCTGAGAACTCAATGACATCTGGAGATCCAGAGACTGCGGACGCCCGTCCCACTTGGACAATATCTCCGCTTGGAGATTCCGTGTGTGAAACTGGGCGAAGGGAATCGCCTCGAAAGCCGAGACCATCAATCCCAGACACCGCATGCACGTCCGAATGGACGGAGATGGAACGTCCCTGAGGGACCTGACTGCCTCCTGAAGAGCTGCGAGTTTTTCTTCCGGCAGGAAGACCTTCGCCTGGACAGAGTCCAGAATCATACCCAGGAAAGAAATCCGAACCTATGGGCACAATGTCGACTTTGGAATGTTGATCGTCCAACCAAACTCCTGCAGAGTCTGCAACGTGATGGACAGATCCTTCTCCAGACTCCGGCTGGTCGCAGACCGAACCAGAATATCGTCCAGATACCCCAGAACCGAAATGCCCTGGGCCCTCAACAAAGCCAGAACCGGTGCCAGCACTTTGGTGAACACCCTCTGAGCCGAGGCGAGACCAAAAGGCAACGCCACAAATTGGTAATGATCTTCCGCTATGGCGAATCGAAGGCACCTCTGGTGACCCTCGAAAATCGGGATGTGAAGATACGCATCCTTCAAGTCGATGGAAGCCATGAACTCCCCCGGAACCAGGGCAGCCACCACCGACCGCAGGGATTCCATGCGGAACTTGCGCACCCGCACAAAGCGGTTCAGCGCCTTCAAGTCCAGAATCGGACGCACCTTGCCCTCCTTCCTGTGCACGGTGAGCAGATTGGAATAGAACCCTCGAAATCTGTCCCGATGAGGCACCGGGACCACCACTCCCTGAGCTTTCAGGTCCTGCACCGCTAGATGCAGGTCCCGCAAACGCTCCGGGGATAACAGAAGACTTGAGGGAAAAAATCTGCTCTCCGGCCGAGAGAGAAACTCGATCTAGTAGCCAGATCGAACGATTTCCTGTGAATTGGGTGAGGGCGCCCCTTCAGGCCGCACTGTTGTGGGCCGCAGAACCGGATTGGCCGGACTTTTGCTTACCTGCCCACGGCTTCTGGCGGGAGCCTTGACCCATGGACGGCTGCCCCAAAGTGTGACCGAAAGGCACGAAAGGACCCCTGAGGGGGCCGAAAGAAGGCATTCTTTTTTCCAGGAGCCGTCTTAGTCTCGTGGGATTGAGGTAAGAGCGTGCTCTTACCCCCCGTGACCCCTTTAATTAGGGCATCCAGGGATTCGCCAAAAAGGCGAGAACCATCAAAAGGCAGACTGGCCAAGGTCTTACGTGAAGATTGATCCACAGACCAACACTTCAACCAAACCGGGCGGCGAGATAACACCGCCACACTGTGTACACGTGCAGCCAACGGAACCATATCCAGGTCCGCATCACACAAATACATGACACCCTGGTGGATTTGATCCACCATATCCAAAGTCGCCTGGGGGGCAGAATCAGCCACCAGGACACGCCTAAGCACCTGCGTCCAGCTCGCGACCGCCTGGGCCGCCATAAGTGAAGCAAATAAAGCTTTCAACATAGAACCCATAATAGAACAGGAACGACGGGCAAGGGACTCCATCCTCTTGTCCGTGGCATCCCGGAACACCGGGGTGTCTTCAGCAGGAATCGCAGTGGACTTGTTCAAAACTGCTAACGCATGGTCCACCACACCAACGCCCATCAGTAGCGGGCGTAAAAGGATAGCGCAGCTTAAACCTACTTGGTACAGCAAAAGGTTTGCGTATATTACGCCATCGTTCTTTCACAGCGCGCTGAAAATCATCAGTGCATGGAAACATCTGCGATGATTTGCGCCTTTTCTGCGTCCCATAAGCCGCCAAGGCAGCTGGAGGACATGCGTCCTCCTCCAAACGCAGAGTTTGCTTGATAGAAGCAACCAATTTGAATGCAAGCTCTTCAGACGAGCCAGGGGGAGAATTATCAACCCCCTCTACCTCAGCCTCCATTTCTGACCCTATAAGGTCCAGGGAGGAATGAGACCCCGATAAGGAGATCTCTGCCACAGCAGCCCCAGTACCATCACCCTCTGAATCAGAGGAAATTGAAACTCTGGGCCTTTTAGAGGATTGAGCAGCCACCAGCATTTGCACCTGAGTCGCAAGGCTAGCCACAATCGCAGCCAAATCCCCCCCGGGGGGGGGAAACCACAGTCCCCCGGCTTCCCACCAAATTGGCAGGAAACTAGCATTCCTGAGAATCCATGCCCCTGTAGTAGCAAAAATAAAAGGGTGACCGCCCCTTTAAGAGAGCGCTGCGATCGTAGCCCACTCACACTAAGCACCCCACACAAGGGACCCCCACAGGGACAAGTATACCAAGGTAGGATACAGGGAATAGAGAGAAATGAACCTGTAGAGATCGGTGCTGCTGCTGCCTGCGGTGCTCCTGAAGGAAAGGAAGTGCTGGCATACAGGGCGCTCTATTAAAGCCTATGGAGGCTACAAGAAAATGGCCGCCATGCATGTAAAACATGCGGCCGGAGCGATCGCAGCCAAAATGGCGCCGTTTTGGCGCCGAAACCGCCGCTCCCACACCCCATGAGGGTGAAGTAAAACACACCATCTGCCCAAAAAAGGAACATGGTAAACCGCCGCAGCGGCGCTGTAATGTGCCCCAAGCATGAGAAACTCAAGCCTCACAGCACACAGCCGTTCACACAGACAGAAAACTGACACAGAGTGCAGCCAGCCCCCCCTCCTGCAGCCCACAGCATGCAATGTGAGAGATAGGGAAAACGTAATAGTGTGAACACAGGGCAAGGTACACAGTCCCAGACTGACACCCCCCAGACAGACAGGTCCCCACATAAATGCACTTACCTCTTACATGGCGTGGGGGACCCGCACAGGCGAACAAACCGCTGCACATGAGGCAGGGAGAGTCGCATCCAGGACGCATCAGAAGGTGGGTTGAGAAACCGCACAGCGTCCGGTGAGGTAGCCACCTCACCTAGCATCCCTGCACGGCACAGGGATGGGTCGTTCAGATAACTCAGGAGCGATACCTGACTGAACGCTCGATGGCGGGCTGAGAAGCCACTGACCCACAGCCTGCTACCAGGGGGGTCAGCCCGAGACGCAGCCCGCATGATCCTCTTCTTCCGAAGAACTAACGCTGGTAAAATAACAGCTAACAAGAAAGAGAGAAAAAACTCAAATAAAATCCAAAGAAAGGAAAGAGAGCTGAGACAAGGTGCCCCAGCACAGAAACTTCCAGCTACTCCTGACAGCTAGACAAATGAAACTGAGTTGGATACAGGAAGTGGAGGGTTATGTACTGAGGGGACCACCCCCTGGGGGTGGGATATGTTAAAAGTCTTTGTACTAACATATTCTATTGCCTAGCTACTCCTACGGAATAAAGGACATAACCCCATTGGTGATGAATATGAAGTGGGCGGCGACTGTCGGAGGACGTAAGAGAAATCTATTTTTGGCAAGGCACGCTGGGGTGCCATAAGAATAAAGGTTACCACAGTATAAGTGGAGTCTGAAAAGTACCACATTCTGAACCCAATTCCTGAAGGTCACTTTCAAGCTATCTTCACAACATCCAGTCCAGTTGGGGCCAGACATGGTACACCAAAGGCCAAAATGAGGATGGCTGTGCCAGACAGCTGAAATCAAAGAAACAAAGTTCCAGCAGCAAATCTAAAAAAAACACGACAGCTGAAGAAAAACATCTTTCCTTCTAGGAAACTAGCAGAAAAAAAAATGAGGCACGCTGGTAAGTAGGAGTGTCTAGTCCTACATGTAAGAAAGAGGAGGTATAATGTGAAGGTTAAAGACTTCCTGTATCCATCAATAGAGGATGAAGAAATCCAAATTTCTCTCATTCACCCTTTTAGAGACATTCAGCAGCAGTCACAAAAAATTGGTGTTGAAATCACAAAAAACACAGGCTCACCATACACCAGCCCAACCAAAAAAAATTGTACTTGCTGTAGAACCCTTCTACCAAAGAACTCAATCAAGTAGTTGTAAAGCCTAAACATTTTTTACATTAATGCAGAAAATGTTTTGGTATGTGTATTGATTCCTCACCCTCACCCCTTTTTACTTACCTGAGCCCGATCTTGATCCAGCGCTGTGCCAATCTGCAATTGCTCCCTCCTCTTCTCTAAACTCACAGGCTTTGTTGAGAGCAGCAGGCACCACTGGCCCCGCAAATATAGAATATGTAAAGTGTATAGATAGTATTTGCCACAGACAATGAAAGTAGTACATGGACTACAAAGTCATTTTTTTGTTTAATTGGACAGTCTTACACTGACAAAGGATGTATTTCAAGAATATTGCAAAATGTAAATCTTACATTTTCAGCCTCTTGCCTTGTCTTGAATGCTAAAATGACAGTTGGTGGGAAATCCTCTTCTTTCAAGTCATCAACTTCACCAAATCTCTATTGTTTACAAAAAAAAAAAAAGTTTATAGTAAGACAATAACATACAATTCTTTAGAAAAAATTCACCACAAAAACATATACCTAAATAGCGGAGGCTTATTTCTTGGTGCAAAGATATATCAGCATGGGCCTGGCAGGTTTTGGTCCTGGTATTTCAGGAGCCCAACAATGTATGCATGGTCCTATTGGGGTTAATTTCTTATGTGTGATAAGGTTTTGGATAATCTTTATGTTAACACTAGTTTCCTGGGATAGAGTAAGTATGGTCCTCTAGGGATTAATGTTTGGCTTTGGGAGGAGGTTTACCTCTCACTCATGGAAGACAGGTTGGATATTGGTTTACGTTTAAAGCCTATGTGCATCTTGGCCTCTTCAAGGACAGTCTATAGGTGTATTGTAACCATATGTGTAATGGATGATATTATACAGCATATTCCTGGTGGGATGTTTAAGCAGAAACAAATGCATAATTCCTGTCCTTTTACAGCCTAGGATTTGATGTACCATCTTAAAGGCAAAAAAAAAATAAAAATAAACAAAAAGCATTGGGCACAAAAAAAAAAAAAAAATGTTTGGGTAAGGTAAGTGGAAGGGTAACAGCAGATACTGAGCACAACTTGAAAATATTTGACCCACCGATTATAGAAAGTAGTAAGCCGATTCATGAAACCCTTTAACGTTTTACTTACAGCAAAGTGTTGCAGCATCTCCTCCTTTTCTTTCTCATAAAAACCAGAAATTGATATAGTTTTGGGTCGATGATCCACAACCATATGATTTAACGACCCTCTACCCCTTCCTCCACGACCTCGTCCTCGCCCTCTGACCTGGGTAGGCACAGACTTGCCCCGTCCAGCAGGCAATATTCCTAACAGAGCAGCCTATATATTTATATATTGAAACAGAAATAACTCAAGTTTAGAATAAATTTGATAAATTACAGGAAAAATGTCTACGGGGGGAGAAAAAAAAGTCAATCAGTAAACAGTGAACAGCTATTCAGAAAAGTAAATGCAAATGTACACCGCTCCAGGTAAGCATCTCACGACTCGCGACTCCACAAACTGCTTCCACTGTATAGGGTGCCAGTCTGGAAAAAGTTTTCTGATTGGACATAGCAGAAAGGAAGGGCAGAAACATCACAATTTCCACCTTGTCCAATCAGAGTATACATTCAATTAGAAGATGCAAACCATTTGATGAATGGCACCTGCGCTGAGCAGCCAGCCTCCTGAGTTTAAAATGCACTGACACACTCAACACTGGACCCGGAAGCAAGCGGGGATCACTAAAGTACTAATTTTCAGCTTTCAGGGGCATTGCCCAGGTATAATATATACAAAGTTACACTGGTCCGAACTGGACCAAAGTAACTATGTATTCTATCGCCATATCTGTAAGTCACCTTTAAAATAATGTATTTAATAATAAATTAATGATTATAGAGCTGGATTAATTTATGCCTGTTTTATCTGCCTTGAGTTCAGGTTTAAGACAAGACTGTCTGGGACACACTAAACAACATTTTTTAGATCATTCATGAAAAGATAAATGTGTGCCCACTTTTAACCGCCACAACCTTCCCTGCATCTTTTCCTTGGAATCAGGGGCTTACATAAAGATCACTGAACTCTATGTACCCTCTAATGTGATTATCAACAACAATTTAAATTGAAGTCCTCGATTTGATTCTGATGTTTTGGAACTGCTATAACTCTGATAGTTGGCAAGTTGCATTTCTTAATATGTTGAGTAATAGAACGTTAAATATTTCCCATACCAAAAAACAACCCACATTGCTATATTAAAGTTACACACAGGCTCACCTCAACTTGTAACTGACTCAACTTTTTTCTCAATTCTGTTGCGTCTTCACCTGATGACAGACGTTTGTGGAAATCCATCTCTGCATCCAACAGTTCTTTCTGAGCCTAAAAACATAGAAAGGAAGCATTGATTCTTGTGAATTACATAAATAAAAATTGGAATTCAGATTATCTGTAAATTTCATATTTTGGTATATACAGTACTGGAATTGGTTCTACTCAAATACATTTATGTTATTGGACACTAGCAAAAAGTTTGCTGGGACCACGCCCCGTGTACCCAAATAACCCAATCCACTCTTAGGCTCCATTTTTTTTATTTTATAACAAGCAGTAAAGATCTCAGAGAAAAGTGGGGAAGGACCTGTGTCCTGTACGCCAAGATATGGAATTTACAGGTGTGTCAAAATTCCTATTATCCTATTTATACAGTACAGAACACATGAAAAAAAAAAAAAAAAAAAAGGATTAATGAACGGCCAAACATACAGGTCCCAGGGAAGCACAGGGTGCTGTAAGGGGTGCCTGGTCCAAGATACATCTTGAATAAAGCTTTTGACAAGGAAGAGTTAGGCCAGAGGCTTGTAAAAAAAGAATGGACAAGGCTAAAGCCCGTCTTTTAAGGCGAGTTCTGGTCAAATCCTGATTGAAGGAAAGAATGCAAGGCAAAGAGTAATCTCTGGGACTGAACTGCCTGTGTCCACACCAGGCAATAAAGGATTCTTTCTGGAAGAGGCTTTTCTTGCTTTAAGCAAAGCAGGAATGACGGATTCAGTGACACTCCTGTCCTTTAGGCTAGGTTCACACTAGTACAGCTGTAGATTGTTATGATTTTCAGTGCGATTATGTAGTGCACCTTGGTTGTGTTTTGATACTACTGCATTTTGACCTATCCCTACTGTCCGCCATCAGGGATGAGTAGTTTGTTGTTAAGGAGACAGCACTTGCCAGGTTCTTAACCAGTAACTCATCCCTGCTGTCAGGGATGGCAATCGGACAGCTTTTGAAAAGACAGAAAGAAAGAGTGACAGCTCAGTTTTCCCTGCAACTGAAATAAACAAGGGTGGGGGGGTCCTCCCAGCTGATTGACAAGGCAGATGTCGGTCCCGCACCACTAGGATCTCATGTTTATTTCATGTCCATCCCTGGTGTGATTATGGGCCACGTTTGTTTTTAATTCTCCATTGGCATGGTACTTATTGCTGCCCTCCCCTTTTGTGGTTGTCCTGTTGGGGTGCCAGAAGCCCTACCCACAGCTCCCAGGGCACATGCCTTTTGGTGGTAACCATCTGGTGAGGTTTAGAACAAATTTAAAACATTTTTTCCAAGCTGATTCATTGTGGACACCACATTAATATCATCAACTCCTGTTGAAGTGAATGGTCATGAAACGCATATAGATTTAGGATGTGCTTTTCTTTCCTGTATCTATTTTTTATTCTGTGGAATTTGACAATTGTTTATGAAGATATGAAAACTGGATTTCTGTAAGAACTTACCATAAAATCCTTTGAAGTTCATCGGCAGACGCAGCTCCATCATCTTTAGACCAATGGGTTATGCTCCTCGTATCAGGAATAGGCACTAGGCAGGAAAAAAGCTTAACCACGCCTATGGGGCTGTCTCTGCAGGCATAACCCCAAACACACTGCTATCCGTAATCACTTTAGTTGCAAGCAGTGTTTAGAAGACAAAAAAACCCATTCACTCAGTAGTAGAAGGGCGGGTGCTGCGTCTGTCGAACTTCAGAGAAAAGGATTTTTACGGTAAGATCTTACAAAAATCCAGTTTTCTCTATCGTTTATCAACAGATGCAGCTCCATCATCTTTAGACCAATGGGAAATAATCATGAGGGGTGGGAAGACCACTCAAAAAGAATTAATTCCCCAATGGCTAAACCTAGACAACCAGGTAATATGGAGCTCAACCAGGAACAAGTGGAGCTCACCTTGAAAAAACATACACCCTCAAAAGAGAAATAAGAATTTGAAGAATTTTGTGAATGTATGCACAGACGACCAAGTTGCAGCCTTGCAAACTTACAGCACTGACGCCTGATGGCGAAAGGCCCAAGAAGCACTCAGCGCTTTAGTAGAATGCGCCTTCACTGGGAAAGGAGGAACCTGACCTTTCAGTGAATAAGCCCGAATCACTGTCTGTCTGATCCATCGGGGTATGGTCACAGCAGATGCAGCCAATTCTTTACAAGGTCCTTCGGTAAGGACAAAAAGAGCGTCTGACTTTCTAAAACACTCGGTGGCCTCCAGGAAAACCCTTATCGCCCAAACCACATCCAAAGAGTACAAGGCAATTTCCTTGGAATGCTTGGGCTTAGGACAGAGTGAAGGCAGCACAATGTCTTCATTCAGATGAAAATCAGAAACCACCTTCAGAAAAAAAGACTAATTTGGTTGGAGTACCACTATGTCTGTGGACCACCAAATACGGCGAGCGGCAAGACAACACCACCAATTCAGATACTCTGCGGTCAGAAGTGAGAGCCACCAAAAAGGCAACCTTCTGAGACAAAGAAAGCAGAGGAATCTCCTGAATGTTCTCAAAATGAGGCTTTTAAAAAAAACAAGGAATATCAGATTTAGATCCCACAGAGGTAGCAGGGACCGTCTCAGAAGGAGCCATATGTTGCACTCCCAGAATGAAGGTACAAATAATGGCATGCGTAGCTAAAGGGCGTTAAAAGTATATAGCCAAAGCCGACACTTGGCCTTCGATAGTGCCCAAAGCCAAACGCTGTTCAACCCCTTTTTGCAGAAAGGCCAAAACCCTAGCTACTGAAAACAAGCAAGGGTGCACCTTCAATGATTCACACCAAGAAATGTACGATTTCCACATACGATGATAGCTCTTCCTGGAAGTCGGCTTCCTGGCCTTGAATAGTGTAGGAATCACAGAGTCAGAAAGACCTCTCTCTCTCTCTCTCTCTCTCTCTCTCTCTCTCTCAACACCTGGGTTTCAACAGCCATACCGTTAAAGCCAGCGACTGTAAAGCAGGATGGAAGATCGGGCCTTGAGACAGCAGATCTTCCCTGAGAGGAAGTCTCCAAGGAGTGTTGGCGACCAACCTTCCCAGGTCTGCATGTCAAGACCAGCGAGGGCAGTCTGCAGCCACCGGAATGCCTTCCACCTCTATCCTGCGTAGAAGCCTCGGCAGAAGTTTCAACGGAGGGAAGGCATAAATCAGTCGGTACCGACCCCAAGGAGCCACCAGTGCATCTGTGGCATCGGCCAGAGGATCCCGAGACCTGGCCACAAACCGCTGAACCTTCTTGTTGAGGCAAGAAGCAAACAGATCGACCTCGGGTGTCCCCCGCCGAACACACAAGAGATGAAACATCCGGTTATAGGGACCACTGGTGGGGACAGATTGTTGTCCAACAGCAACCGAACCGCCCCCTGAAATTTTTGAAGCTTGTCCAAAGCTGAATCCAGAGTCAGGCCCAGGTAACCCAGTCTCAAGGGAGGTATTAAGGCCGATTTATTGAAATTGATGTTCCAATCGACCTCCTGCAGGGTTTAAACAGTGATCGTCAGGTCGCCCATCAAGGCTGAATGGGAGTCCACTCTCAACAGGAGATAGTCTAGGTACCCCAGTACCGCAATCCCCCATTGGCGCAGCAATGCCAACACAGGTGCGAGCATCTTGGTAAACACCCTGGGAGCGGAGGCAAGACCAAAGGGTAATGCCACAAATTGAGAATGCTCCTCTGCTACTGCAAAGCAAAGAAACAGCTGGTGACCAGCGTAAATAGGGATTTGTAGATATGCGTCCTTGATATCTATGGAGGCTAAAAAGTCTCCCTGGTGCAGTAACGCCGCTACCGTGCGAATGGATTCCATCCGAAACTTCTGTACCCGTACAAAGTGGTTCAAGGCCTTAAGATCCAGGATTGGACGCACCTTGCCCTTTTTTTCTGAGATTAAAACCCTTCGAAACGTTCCTGAGAAGAGACCAGTACAACCACTCCTTGCGACAGCAAATCGTGCACCGCCCACCGCATGTCCCTTAACCGGTCTGGAGATAGGTGAAAATTGGAGCGGGTGAGGGCGCCCCTTAACGCAGATGAGGACTTGTCTGCAGATCCAGACTGGCCGGTCTTAGGTTTTCCCGACCATGGCTTCTTGGAACCCCCCCCCGAAGGCCTGAAAGATTTACCTTTTTCTTGCGACCCGGAGGTACGAAAAAGACGTTTATGAGCAGAAAAGGAAGGCACCCACCTAGAATGTGGCGCCTTACCCATAGAGGATTGGGGAAGAAGAGTACTCTTACCCCCTTCGATCAGCTCATCCAGAGAGGATCCAAACAGCCTCTCTCTTGTGAAGGGAAGATCAGTCAAGACCTATTTAGAGGCCTGGTCAGCAGACCAGCTTTTTAGTCACACCATGCGCCTAATGGCAATTCCCACCGCCGACGCCCCAGCCACTAATGGAGCTGAATCCCGGGACGTATCACACATTAACAACAGGGCTTGAGCCAACTGGTCCATTAGTTCCAGCACCGCAGGGGGAAGCCGTTCAGCTTCCAAGTTACTTCACCCATTCAGTAGCCATCTGCCCCACCAGGATGTTCACGAAGGTAGTCTTTAATATGGAACCAATATGGAAATAACGGAATTTTTGTAAAATCTTACCTGTAAAATTCCTTTCTCCGAGTCCTCCGACAGTCGCCGCCATCTTCATATTCGTCACAATGGGGTATTAGACTTTGCTCCGAAGGAGTAGCTAGGCAACAGAATATGTTAATATAAAAGCTTTAACACATCCCACCCCCAGGGGGTGGTCCCCTCAGTCAATACCCTCCTACTTCCTGTATCCATACCTCAGTTTCAGTGGAATAGCAGTAGAGTATACAACCAACCCCAAAAGAGGGGCGGGGGCGGCGACTGTCGGAGGACTCAGAGAAAGGAATTTTACAGGTAAGATTTTACAAAAATTCAGTTTTCTCTTACGTCCTCCGACAGTCGCCACCATCTTCATATTCGTCACAATGGGGACGTCCCAAAGCAGTGCAAACATGAGGGGTGGGAAACGCAGCCGCGCCCAAGGCAACGCCGTCTCCACAGCAGAGAAAGGAACCTTACCAAAGGAAGGAAACCATCTGGGCAACAGGATAAAAAAACTTGCTCAACAGAAGCAAAAACCCAGGAAAACAAATAACCCAGGGATAACAACATGTATCCCAAACAGCCAAGGAGCCCATACAAGAGGCTCTAAGGAACTGCCGCACTAAGAACCTTGCGGCCAAAGGAAGCATCTGCCGATGCCTGAACATCCACTCTGTAGAATTTTGTGAAGGTGTGAACGGACGACCAAGTCGCCGCCTTACACACCTGGGCCACAGAAGCCCCATGACGACAGGCCCAAGACGTACTCCGAGATCTTGTAGAGTGCGCCTTCACAGGCACAGGGGGAACTTTCCCCTTCAAAGCATAGGCCCGTTCCACAGTCTGTCTGATCCATTTGGCAATGGTAGAGGCTGACGCAGCCAAGCCCTTCCGAGGTCCCTCAGGAAGGACAAACAAGGAATCCGACTTGCGGAAAGATTCAGTCGATTTCAGGTAAACCCTAATCGCCCGAACAACATCCAAGGAATGCAGCTCCACCTCCTTCGGATGTTTAGGCTTCGCGCAGAGCGAAGGCAGGACAATATCCTCATTGATGTGAAAATCCGAAACTCTCTTCGGAAGAAAAGAAGGGTTAGGTCGCAAGACCACCTTATCTAGATGAAGGACCAGATACGGAGACTTGCAGGACAAAGCTGCCAGCTCCGAAACCCTGCGGGCCGAAGTGATCGCCACCAAAAAAGCGACTTTTTTGGACAACATGGACAACGAGATTTTCCTGATCTGGTCAAAGGGAGCATGTTGTAGCACGGACAGAACAAGATTCAAGTCCCAAGGAGGTAAAGGTTCCCTCCTAGGAGGGACCAGATGTCGCACCCCTTGAACAAAGGTACTAACCAAAGAGTTAGACGCCACAGGACGTTGAATGAGAACGGCCAGCGCAGACACCTGACCCTTGACCGTAGCCAGCGCCAAACGCTGGTCGACCCCCGTCTGAAGGAAGGACAACACCCTAGACACCGAGTAAGTGCGAGGTGAAAACCCCCCGGACTCACACCAGGCAAAATAGGCCTTCCAAGTACGGTGATAGACCTTCCCCGAGGAAGACTTCCTCGCGTTAATCAAAGTGTGAATGACCTCCGGAGAGAGACCCCTATCCTTCAGGACCTCGGTTTCAACAGCTAGGCCGTCAAAGCCAGCGACTGTAAAGCAGGATGGAACATCGGCCCTTGAGACAGGAGATCTTCTCGAAGAGGCAGACGCCAAGGAGCGTCGACCGCCAGATTCACGAGGTCCGCGTACCAGGAACGGCGAGGCCAGTCCGGTGCCACAAGAATCACCATGTGTGGTTCCGAGATCAACCTGCGAAGGAACCTGGACAGCAATTGAAATGCGGAAACGCATACAGCAGCCGATACTGATGCCACGGGGCAACCAACGCGTCTGACACGTCTGCCCGAGGATCGCGCGTTCTTGCCACGAACCTTGTTACCTTGTTGTTCAGACGAAACGCGAACAGGTCCACTTCCGGAAGACCCCACTTCGCGCACAACATCTGGAAGACATCCGGATGAAGAGACCATTCCCCCTGATCCAGGGTCTGGCGGCTCAGATAATCCGCCTGCCAGTTCTCCACCCCCGGAATGTGTACTGCCGATATCGCCGGGACATGAGTCTCGGCCCAGGAAAGAATGTCGGCCACTTCCCGAGCCGCGCGGGCACTCCTGGTGCCCCCTTGGTGATTGACGTAAGCCACCGCCGTGGCATTGTCCGTCTGAACCCGAACCGGACAGCCGCGCAGTCTGTCTGTCCAACGTTGAAGGCAGAGATTTATCGCACGCAGCTCCACAGAATATTGATCGGAAGGGAGGATTCCTCCTCCGACCAGGTTCCCTGGGCGGACAGAACGCCCAGAACACCACCCCAGCCCGACAGGCTGGCATCCGTAGTGATCACCGTCCATGAAAGACGACGAAAAGACTTTCTCCCCCCCGACACCGCCGGGGACTGGAGCCACCACAGAAGGTCCCTTCTGGTGCGATGACTCAACGAAATCTGGATATCTAGAGATTGCGGACGCCGTCCCACCTGGACAGGATCTCCGCCTGGAGACCCCTCGTGTGAAACTGGGCAAAGGGAATCGCCTCGAAAGCCGAGACCATCAGTCCCAGACACCGCATGGACTTCCGCAGGGATGAGCACGGAACGTCCCTGAGGGACTGGACTTCTCCCTGAAGAGTCTTGAGTTTGTCGTCCGGTAGGAAGACCTTCACCTGGACCGAGTCCAGGATCATCCCCAAGTAGGGAAGACGAACTGACGGACACAGTCGACTTTGGATAATTTATCGTCCAACCAAACTCCTGTAGAGTCTGCACCGTGACGGACAAATCCGACTCCAGACCCTGGCTGGTCGCAGACCGAACCAGAATATCGTCCAGGTACCCCAGGACAGAGATGCCCCGGGCCCTTAACAAGGCCAGCAGCGGTGCAAGCACCTTGGTGAAAACCCGCGGAGCCGAAGCGAGGCCAAAAGGTAACGCCACGAATTGGTAGTGATCCTCCGCAATGGCGAATAGAAGGTACCTCCGGTGACCCTCGAAAATGGGGATGTGTAGGTACGCATCCTTCAAGTCGATGGAGGCCATGAATTCCCCCGGAACCAGGGCAGCCACCACCGACCGCAGAGATTCCATGCGGAACTTGCGGACCCGCACAAAGCGGTTCAGAGCTTTTAAGTCCAGAATCGGACGTACCTTGCCCTCCTTCCTGGGCACGGTGAACAGATTGGAATAGAACCCCCGAAATCTGTCCCGATGAGGCACCGGAACCACCACTCCCTAAACCCTCAGGTCCCGCACCGCTAGGTGCAGATCCCGCAAACGCTCCGGAGACAGTTGAAGATTTGAGGGGAAAAATCTGCTCTCCGGCCGAGAGAGAAACTCGATCTTGTAACCAGATCAAACGATTTCCTGAACCCACCTGTCCCGAACCCGGGACAGCCATGGTTGTGGAAAACCGAGCAAGCTTCCCCCCACCCCAGAACCGGGTGAGGGTGCCCCTTCAGGCCGCACTGTTGTGGGCAGCGGATCCGGACTGGCCGGACTTCTGCTTACCTGTCCACGGCTTCTTCTGGGAGCCCTGACCTTTGAACGGCTTGCCCTTGTAGTGCGACCGAAAGGCACGAAAGGACCCCTGAGAGGGCCGAAAGGAAGCATGCTTCTTACCGGGAGTCGCCTTAGCCTTGTGGGATTGGGGCAAGAGCGTGCTCTTACCCCCCGTGATCCCCTTTATCAGTGTATCCAAGGATTCGCCAAAAAGACGAGAACCGTCATAGGGCAGATTGGCTAAGGTCTTGCGCGAAGATTGGTCCACCGACCAACACTTCAACCAAACCAAGCGGCGAGACAACACCGCCACACCGTGTACACATGCGGCCAACGGGACCATATCCAAGTCCGCATCGCACAAATACATGACACCCTGATGGATTTGATCCACCATATCCAATGTCGCCGATGGGGCAGAATCAGCCACCAAAACGCGCCTAAGCACCTGCGTCCAGCTCGCGACTGCCTGGGCCGCCATAAGGGAGGCAAACAGAGCTTTCAGCATAGAACCCATAATAGAATAGGTATGACGGGCAAGAGACTCCAGCCTCTTGTCCGTGGCATCCCGGAACACCGGGGTATCCTCAGCAGGAATCGCAGTAGACTTATTCAAAACCGATATCGCGTGATCCACCCGAGGCGGCACGCACCAACGCTCATCAGTAGCGGGCGTGAAAGGATAACGCAGTTTGAACCTACTGGGTACCGCAAAAGGCTTGCGAATATTACGCCATTGTTCCTTAACAGCGCTCTGGAAATCATCCGTGCAGGGAAAAACCTGCGATGTTTTGCGTCTTCTCTTTGTCCCATAAGCTGCCAAGGCAGTGGAGGACATGGCTCATCCTGCAAGCGCAGCGTCTGCTTAATAGAAGCAACCAATTCATCCATGAGTGCAAGCTCCTCAGACGAGCCAGGGGGAGAATTATCCACCCCTTCAACCTCAGCCTCCACCTCGGACCCCACAAGATCCAGGGAGGAACGGGACCCCGATAGGGAGACCCCAGCCATATCAGCCCCATCACCATCACCCTCTGAGCCAGAGGAAATTGAAGCTCTGGACCTTTTTGTGGATTGAGCAGCCACAAGCATTTGCACTTGAGCAGCAAGGTTAGCCACAATCGCAGCCAAATCCCCCCCTGGGGGAGAAACAGCAGTCCCCTGGCTTCCCACCAAGGCGGCAGGAAATTTGCCCTCCTGAGAATCCATTGCCCCAAAAAAATCTGCCGGAGAATAAAGGGTTAACTGCCCCTTTAACAAGCGCGGCGAGCGCAGCCCACCGCACACACACACAGGCACAACGAGACCCCCACAGGGATAAAACAGAATACAGGCAATGGATAGAGGAAAACCAGAAAGATAAAACCTGAGGGGACCCCTCGATCGGTGCACACCAGGAAAGAGGAAGTGATGAAATCAGGGCGCTCTATCAAAGCCCATGGAAGGCTACAAAAAAATGGCCGCCCGCATTGAAAACATGCGGCTGGGGCGAGCGCAGGCAAAATGGCGTCGTTTGGCGCCGAAACCGCTGCTCCCCCACTCCTGTGATGTAGTACAACACCACCCATGCAAAAAAACATGGCGGATCGCCGCAGCGATCGCTGTATTGTGCCCCAACATGCCAAAAAAACATGCCCCACAGCACACAGCCCCTCACACTGTACAAAGGCTGACACCGACAGTGCCACACACCCCCCCCCCCTGCAGCCCACAGCGTGCAGTCAGAGTGACAGGGAGCCAAACAGTGTGAACAGAGGCAGGTTACACAGTCCCAGACTGACACCCCCCCCCCCCGACAGACAGGTCCCCACATAGATACACTTACCTTCTAATGGCGTGGGGAACCCGCACAGGCGAACAAACAGCTGCACATGAGGCAGGGAGAGTCGCATCCAGGACGCACAAAATCGGGGTTAAGAAACCGCACAGCGTCCAGTGAGGTAGCCACCTCACCGATCATCCCTGCACCGAACAGGGATGGGTCAATCACTGTGCCAGGAGCGGTACCTGGCTGAACGCTCGATGGCAGGCTAGGAAGCCCCTGACCCACAACCTGCGACCAGGGGGATCAGCCCGAGACCCAGCCCGCACTAATCCTCTTCATCAGAAGAACTAACTAATGCTGACAAAAATAACAGCTAAGTACAGAGAGAGAAAAAACTCAAAACAAAAACTCAAAAAAGAGAAAGGCTGAGACAAAATGCCCCAGCATAGAGACATCCAGCTACTCCTGACAAGCTAGACATTGAAACTGAGGTATGGATACAGGAAGTAGGAGGGTATTGACAGAGGAGAACACCCCCTGGGGGTGGGATGTGTTAAAGCTTTTATATTAACATATTCTGTTGCCTAGCTACTCCTTCGGAGCAAAGTCTAATACCCCATTGTGACGAATATGAAGATGGCGGCGACTGTCGGAGGACGTAAGAGAAAAGAGCAGTGCCCCTTTACAAATCACCAAAAACGCGATCTCACCGCTATCACAGCGGGCTCTCAATCTCTCAACTAATAGAGTGGATGAGGAAAACAACAGGGAACCCCAGCAAAACATTACCAGACCGTTCAGGAGACTGCCAGCCCGTTCTATGCAAAACAAAAAGGGACACTGAACATCACAGGAAGAGGAAGAACAAACTCTGCCTCTACAATTAAAAGCCAGGCCGCAAGCCTGTCCAATGGCCGCAATATTACCGCCCCTCAAGGTAAAAACCTGCTAGGGGCAGTGGAATGCTGAGGGGTATAAAGGACTAGTCCTGCGAGAGGGCTAGAGGAACCGAGGGAGCCCATGTGTCCGACTATTCCAGGGAGGGGGCCCACGTCCACCCTGAGACCGCCAGCGGGTTGGGGGGAAAATCCACTCACCATACCAGGATACCAGGCGGGCATCACTCCGAAAAAGCTCACCTCCCACCCAGGATGGGGGTGCTGTCAGCGAGGTGGAAGCTGCGACTCGTCACGCCCCAGCGAGACGTCCACTCGCAGGCTCGTCCCCTCCGACGGGGCACTTTCGTGGCAAAGTCTAGTTATGAACTATAACCTGCTCACGCTCGCTGGCCAGGCTGGAAGACCTTAAGGATCTAGATTATCCAGTGTGAAACCACAGCTGGCTGTTGCTTGTAGTTCCTCTGGATCTTGGTCCTTCAAGAACGAACTAGATACAGAAAATAAAAAATACAAACTAACACTTACTTTTCCCATTTAAAAGTGAAGACTGAAGTCCCAGCAGGGAGCTAGGTCCTATTCCTAAAACTAGGCAGAAACACTGATTTCTGATAGTGTGCGTTGGGTTATGCCTGCAGGGACAGCCCAGTAGGTGTGGTTTAGCTTTTTTCCTGCCTAGTGCCTATTCCTGATAAGAGGAGCATAACCCATTGGTCTAAAGATGATGGAGCTGCGTCTGTCGATAAAAGATTGAAAAAGTATGAATTGTCTACAGTAAATCAGCTGCTTGTTTTTAAGCAGCTTATTCAATGTGAAGAATTTTTATAATTTGATATTCACAATACATTTTTTTTTTTTGTTCGTCTTGATGTACCTCTATAAAATTCCATGGGTACTTTGATTTTGTTAAACAAGACTTTAGGGTGCATTCGCACAGAAGAGTAGGGGGTGGTAAAAGTAGGTAGCTCAGCCATGTTTTTATCACTCTACCAGAGCACACATTTGAACAAAGATACAGCCACTAAGGACTGTAAACCTGCTGTAGCCATGGCAAAAATGACGGATTGCCTTCTGTCAAACGCTACCCATTCAAGGGAACAAAACCATGCTGCAAACGTTGCAGGCCCATGGGTCAGCATTTTCAGGTTTAAGATAGACTACTTCCCCAGAGCCTGTCAAATGCCCTCTAAATTTTAAATTCACTGCAGATTGCTTTTCAAAAGGAGCTGCATTGACTGAGGCTTTCATGTGTATACATCCATACTAGGATCGGTTAAGGCGATTTCAGGCTAAAATGTTCATTGCTCAATGGATGAGTTTTTCTTAAGCCGACATCCCTACTATCCTGAGTGCCAATAGGGCTCTATACCTCACAACCTGGAGTGGCACCACCAAGTATTTATGACCTTACACTGACATACTGTAGATGCCAATCTGTCCTTGTCAGACTGACGCTAGTGAGGCTGCATTTTTTTCTCCCACTGACACACAGTTATTTTTGCTCACGGACACAGTCATTTTTGCTCTTCGCAACACAGATGTAAGGATATTTTTTCCTTTCAAATGACACAACTGATGCAGGGACATTTTTTTCCTTTCAAGTGACATCACTGATGCAGGGACATGTATTTGCTTTCAAGTGACACCACCGATGCAGAGACATTAATTTCCTTTCAGTGACGCTACAGATACAGGGACGTATTTTTCCTTTCCCTCTACTGACAAAGAACACTTTTTTCCTTTAACTGACACAAAAGAACGCAGGGCATTTTTTCCTCCTTCGCCACTGTTAGCCCCATAGTTGCGCACCAATTTTACCGCTGTAGTTCGCTGCAGTGTATCAACTATTAGTACTTTTTCTGTACATTCCACAAATATTACATACATTTCACTATGTGCACCACTATGAGCCCCGTATCTTAACCCCCCTTTAATCAGGAAAGATGGGGTTCAGGGGCGAAGTTTGCCATTTTCACCCTAGGCACAGGATGATCTTTTCCCCGCATTGGTACATAAAACCCTAATTTACCCTGTCCATGTTGCTGGCTCTGTCAAGGCCTCGGGCACACGCCTGAAAGGATCTTCATGGTCTGCATCCCAAAGGAATGGCCCTGGACCTGTATTGCAGATTGAGGCTCACTTGTTCCATCAGGTACCAAGGTGAGCATCTAATTAAGGATTCCAAGACTGAAGCAACATTACTGGCTGGCACCGCTGCTGCGGGGTCCAGTTCCCATCATGTTTATTGATGGAAACCAACCCAGAAGCTGCTAGCAAGCAATAAGGCAATAAGCAGTCAGATCCTGATAATAGTGTCAGTCGAAGAAGGAAAGAAATCTTAAAAAAAAAAAAAAAAATCTTTTCTTACAGGAGTTCATCACCTAAGGACAGTAGCAAAAAATCTGGAGCCTCACAAAGCGGGTGGAGTTATATGGGTATACTGGAAGACGGTCCCAGGCAAAGGCTTTGCCAGTGTCCAATCACCTGAGGTTAGAAGCATATAACTGATGGTCTAAGAAACAATACCTGTGTCTTGTATTATACGTTTAGAATAAATACATTTTCAATTGAACAGACAACTGGGTACAGTTCCATGGATAGCCCATATTGAGCAGTTGTCACAGTACACAATTCATCACCTCCAGTGTGTGCCTTGACAAGATTGCAATACAGATACATTGCTCAGACAACAAAAGCTCAGAGCCTTCAATATAAATATATGTTCTGGCAACTTGAGAGCTCAATCAACTGGACAGTAATACACATATAAAAGCTATTATGTTCCAACGTACCCATAAAGCAGGTCTATTTGGATCCAGATCACTAATTGTGTAACTGCAGTCCACATTTCTACCAGTAAAATTTTCTTGGAGACACTCCATCTTTACAGAAAGAGAACCTGTTTGTTCACCTTACCTAGTAAGGTGCCTGCAGGTTTTACAGATTGCTTCCGAAAGCCAAAGGAAATCCAGGGCACCTCCCTATTGGCTGTCTAATTATTGGTCAGAGCGAGGTTTAGTGTACTTCCAGCAATTTTATGATGACCAACTTATAAAAGATTTTTCACACTTTAAAATAGGAATTTGCCCACTAAATGTTTATTCTATATATATATATATATATATATCTCTACAGCTTTGTCAGGCTTTTCAAATGCAGTCGAGATGGACCTCTTGGGTTTATATTACACCAATTCTTAACCAAACCCTGGTAGCAACTTCTAAGTGGGGACAAATAAAGCTTTTTAGTTCATTGCTACAGAAAACGTCAAAGTCAAATTCTCTGGATGCAGGAAATATTGGCAAACAGATATTGGCCCCCTTAATGATGAGGAGTGGTCTGGTGTTCTTAATAATGCATCTCTTTCTGCATCTTAGAGACTTACCCAACTTTTCATTATACATTGTGCATATTATACCCCTCAGAAACGTTTTAAGTGGCATAAGAGGGATACTCTTTATGTCCACGATGTGAAAGTGAGGTTGGTACATATGATAAGGAGATGTCATAAGTTGCTTAGGTATTGGACCTTAGTCCTGGATACTATTTAACGATGGTGTTCAGAATGAACGTCCTGTTGGAGCCCAAGATGTGTGTATTGGGCTGGCTGAATGGAGAGTTTTATACCCCTCAGATGTATACGGCAATTCTTCTGATTGTTGTATATAGTGCAGAAATGGATCTCTATGGCTCCTCCAACTTACTCTTTGTGGGTAAAATCAGTAAATTAAGTTTTGCAAAAAAAAAAAAAAACCCCATATGGTTTATCAACACAGGTGATTGTCCAAGATAAATTTATAAAACTCTGGGGCAAATGGTTAGAACACTCCAGGGTTGATTCATCAGAATTAGTTAGAGATAGGTTGTTCGGGTGTAGCAATTAATGGGACTCTCCTCCCTTTTTTTTTCTTCCTTGGAATTGGAGGGGAATAATGAAGTACACGAAAACAAATGGATGGAAGTTTAAGATTGTCACACATATAAAAGGGGTGGTAAGATATACTACACATGGATGTTTCAATATTTAACATGAAATGGAATACAGGAAATTGTGGAGAAGCTCTCAGACATCTAGAGTCATA